>NW_027142415.1:3012046-3237046 GCF_026170545.1 Melanerpes formicivorus | reverse complement strand
CCTTCCCTTCCCTTCCCTTCCCTTCCCTTCCCTTTTTCAGGGAGGATATTCCATTGAAACATACTGACTCTTTCCCACAAGTGATGTCAGCAACAGCTATTAGTTAGGGAAGCTTATGAAGAATAACAACTGAGTCTTTTGGAATAAAAAGTCTGTGTCATTCACCACGCTGTGTCTACACAGAATTAATATTTCAGCTTGAAAAGCATGACAAAGTAGATGCTGAGCTCTTCCTTGCATGCAGTGGTACAGAGGTGATGTTTAATTCACACCTAATGTCCTGCTCTTCGCATTGTTAATGGCCATAAAGAAGTGATTCAGTGGTTTGGGCTGAAATAATTTTTCCCCCTCTCTAGATGAACTGTAATTCTGTAATCAATGGGATAGATACCTGAGTAGATGCACAGGTATTTGAAACCACCCTCTTTACAGAGAATGACTCTTGGATGGTGCAGAAATCAGAGATTCAGCTTCTGTGGTACAGGTACCTCTGAACTGACCTGATGGAGAATGGGTAAAGTTTGGCATGACCAAAACAGCTCATACAGCTCCTGCAGCCATTTCTGCAGAAGCCTGGGAACTGATAGCAGAGAGAAAACTTGGCTACTCCGTAACAGACCAGGTCTAGTTGGGAAGCTCCAGCTGTTTGGGGTTTTTTTTTTGCAGACCTTCTCAGACCAATATAGAGCTGGTTGGACCTACCTGTACCACAGCCCCTGTACCACAGCCCTGTACCACAACCCTGTACCACAACCCTGTACCACAGCCCTGTTGGTTCTGGGAAGGGGTATTGTATTTGGAACACAGAGGGCAGACTGCTTCTGGATCAAAAATATCCCTAGTTAAAAAGCCATCCCATAAGCTGGAACAGGCAGAAGGAGAATACAGAGCTTGTGGAAGAGCAAGGAGCAACAAGCTTGTACCCACCACTACCAGGGGCTTTCAGCCATGCTGGGCTTTCCAACACACCATTGCTGCAAAGAAAAGCCATTGACTAATGTCCTCAGGTGAGGACCACCATAATGATCAAGGGCTCGAGGACTTGACATATGAGTGGAGGCTGAGAGAATTGCATTCCAAGGGGTGATCTTACTGAGGACTGCAACCACATATTGAACATGTGCAGAAAACACAGAGTCCAGCTGTTAGCAATGAAAAGACAAGGGACAGCAGGCACAAGTTAGAACAAGAGGAATTTTGACATGTATTAGACAGAACCACACCAGAGTGAGTGCAAAGACTGCAGCTGGTTTCTCAGAAAGGCTGTGAAATCTTGCTCTGAAAAACCTGCTCTAAGCTCTGAGCAAAAATGACCTCCAGAGGTGAAGAAAAATACACAGATGTGTTTTACTTATAGGTGGCAGATGACAGCTCCACCAAGTTGCCCTGATTTGAAGGAAATCTCTATCAGCATGATAAAAATCTTACACTGGATAGAGCATTATTGAGACTGATGAGCTGAATGGGTTTGTTTCACCAGGAATATTAGTGGGAGTGCTTTCAAAGGAGACAGATGAGTAAATAATCTCCAAATCCCCACCACAAAGCACCCACTTCTACCCAGGCCAAAAGCAAGAGGATATTTCTGGCTCTTTTCTTGAATAGGTGAATATATTCATGTGTATGTGTGTGGAAAGAAAGAGAAAGAGAGAGACTATCAGGATAGTTGGAGAAGCAAGTAGCAAGATTAAAAAGGGGGGAAAGGAGAGGGAGAAATGTCATCCCAGCACTGTAAGTATACTTGAGAAGAAAGCTATAAAGTCAGGAAACAAACTGAAAAAGCCTTGGCACTGTGAGAAGGTAACATTTCTAGTGGTTTCATTCTTCCTGTATTCAAGATAACATGATGATTGAATTCCCATTGCTAGGATATAATAAAAAAAGCTTGATTTTCATTCAATACAGCATCCTCTGAATTAGAACTATCAGACAGATTCTTTTTTTTTTTCCTCTTTTTTTAGAGGCTAGTTGAAGAGGAAATAACAATATGTGTTTATTAGGAGTGAGAAAAAAAACAACCTCTCCATATCTAAACTGTACAACCAGTTATTACCTCTGATCCAGCCTGGACAAGTGAATCCTGTCATTTTTATTCAATGTCTCTAATTTTAAGATCCTCACAGTATTTATCTAGAAAGTGTTCCCTTTTAACCACAATCACAGAGCAGTTGTGAGGCAATGGCCTAGATTGTGCATCTGCTTTGGCAGACAGCTGTGAGCTGCTGAATTCCAGCTGCAGAGGGAATAATGTGCGGTGCCAAAAATATGAATGTGTCTTTATGGCCAAAAAGTCATGCAGTTTGTTTTAGGCAAAGGCTTGCTTGCCTTTTGTCTCCCTGCTTCTTGAGTTAATGCTCTTAAGCTGGGAGGGCAAGATTGCAGGAGAGTGACTGCAGAAAAGAATAATCATCTTTGTTAATTATTTCTTCTTCTGACTCACAGTATAAATCAGCCAAATCTGGCAACTATTGTTCCACTGTTCTCCTAAAGCAGGAGGTTTCTTTGTCTAGCAAGGATCGCTGTAAACTGGTGGCATTTGGTCTTAATCAAGCATTTGTTTAATTTCAAGTATGTGAGAAGTCTCACAGGCAAAGCAAAAGAAGAACAACAACCCCAAACAAACACCCAAACAAACAAACAAAAAACCCTAACAACATTTACAGACCCAAATTTTCTGTGGATTTTTGTAGGTTTTCTTCCTCGGCTCAAAACTCTTCCTATATTTAGCACAACCTTTGCAACGAGGGAGCCGTCTGAATTCTGAGGTGACTCATATCAGTATACCTTGTTCTTTTAAGCGGTGAAATCTGCCCTCCAAGTTTTCCATTTCAAAGCAGAATTAGTAGTCAGGTCCTTTGCTCCTGAAGGATTCTACCCGATGATTAAGGGAAGCAGGATTTCACCCCCTGTCATACAAAAGAGCTCCTACATACATTTCCCGGCTGCTACATTACGCTTCAAATGAAAGAAGTCAGTCTCAGCAGTACATGTGCATAAAAGATATTTCTCTGAGAGAACATTACTCTTATGTCCATAGCCATCTATCCTCTGCAAGACTACAGGGCTTTTCTAGTTGTTTTGACACTTTCAATTTTAAACTAACATAAAGTATGATACATAGACAATGAGTGATATCTAAGCAGGCTAACAGGAGAGTGGAACTACTGTCTTCTCTCTTTCTTTCCCATGGAGCACTGAACCAGATGGTCTCTCTAGGTCCCTTCCAACCTGGGCTATTCTGTGATTCTATGGTTCTGTGACTTTCAGATATCCCTGAAAAACTACAGGGATGCTCTTTGCGCACTGAAGTCAGCTGCAAAGTTCCCACTGACTTCAAAAAGAATAGACAAGTTCTGCAAGTTACAAAAATACATCGCCAGACTGAATAAAATGTAAATGTAGGTAAAGCTTTGGAACTCCTCCAAATGCAGCTTGAGCTTTGAAAACAACTGACTCCCTCTCAAAGCCCTTGTAAGTGAACATGAAAATTCCTGTTACAATATAGCAAGCTGACATCACACAGGCATAAGTAATGACTTGTGCACCAAAGGAACAGAGCACCTTCTAGTCTGCAGTTTTAGAACAGGGAAAAAAAGGAAAGGGGGGAAGGAAAGAAAGAAAAAATAAGACTTTGTCTTACTGAATTATGAATTAAACCTTCCTTTTTTAATGCTTGCTTCATTTTTTTTGTTTGCAATTGATTCTTTGATCCATAAAATTGCCTAAATTGACGACACTGTTCTAGAAGACATGTAAAAGTTACTCACAAGGTAGGCTGATTCTAGCAATTAATAATCTGTTTCAAATTTTCATACAGTCATAGAACCATAGAATCAATAAGGTTGCAAAAGATCTCAGAGATCATCAGGTCCAACTTGTCACCCAACACCTCATGACTGGCTAAACCATGGCACCAAGTGCCACGTCCAATCCCCTCTTGAACACCTCCAGGGGCAGGGACTCCACCACCTCCCTGGGCAGCACATTCCAATGGTCAATCTCTCTTTCTGGGAAGAACTTTCTCCTCACCTCCAGCCTAAACTTCCCCTGTCATAGATTGAGACTGTGTCCTCTTGTTCTCATGCTGGTTGCCTGGGAGAAGAGACCAATCCCTAGCTGTCTAAAACCTCCTTTCAGGTAGTTGTAGAGAGCAAGAAGGTCTCCCCTGAGCCTCCTCTTCTCCAGCCTAAACAACCTTAAGATATAATAACCCTGAATCCAGATAATCTCTCATTTTCCTTTTTATCCTCCTGGTTTCATGGTTAGAAAAAGAAGAAAGTAACTGTGGAGAGGAATAGTTATGAGTGAATTATCCTACCTCTCCTTACAAGAGAAAGTAAATGTCATGGCATCAACCTGAACTGATCAGAAGTAGGAGCATCAGATTTGCAATACTGAAAGAGACAATTTGTCCGTCGAGTCCTATAATGTATGTCTGGCTGAGTCCAGTAACTGAAACATTACAGAAAGGGGAATGTAGAGACAAGGAATATTCAAGCAGATAATGCTTTCCTTAATGCTGTCTGTGTAGGATGTATTTTAAACATTTGGTTGGTTGGTTTTGGAGGATTTTATTTAATGCTGGTGCTTGGAGACTGCCACTTAATATATAACAATAATCAGATACTGAAGAAGCCAGCTGCTTTCTCAAGCAGCAGCCATAGCAACCAATCTCTTCCTGGGTTGGGAGCCAATTCCACAATTTATAAGCAATTCCATGTTTTACTGTATTATAAAGCCAGTTCAGCTATTCAGCAAAACCTTAACTTCAGGAGTATGCATTTGGCTATGTTGAGGCAGTTGATACAAAAAGGATACCGTGGATCTTCAGCATGAGTAAAGTTGCCATACATACATGGGGAAATTTGGGGAGCTGGGTTAGGTTGTTGTTTTTTCCTTATTACAAGGAGAGTAGATGTGAGCCAGCACGTGGCGAGGTGGTCAAGAAGGCAAACAGCATCCTAGCTGGTGTTAGGAACAGTGTAACCAACAGGACCAGGAAAGTGATTATCCTCCCATACTCAGCAATGGTGAGGCCACACCTTGAGTATTGGGTTCATGTTTTGGGGCCCTTAGTACAGGAAAGATATTGAGATGCTGAAGCAGGTCCAGAGAAGGGCAATGAAGTTGGTGAGCGATTTGGAACACAAGCCCTATGAGGAGAGGCTGAGGGAGCTGGGGTTGCTTAGCCTGGAGAAGAGGAGACTCAGGGGTGACCTTATTGCTCTCTACAACTACCTGAAGGGAGGTTGTAGACAGGCAGAGGTTGGTCTCTTCTCCCAGGCAGCCAGTACAAGAACAAGGGGACACAGTCTCAGGCTGCGCCAGGGGAGATTTAGGTTGGATGTTAGGAAGAAGTTCTATACAGAGAGAGTGATTGCCCATTGGAATGGGCTGCCTGGGAAGGTGGTGGAGTTGCCATCATTGTAGGTGCTCAGGAGGAGACTTGATGGGGTGCTTGGTGCCATGGTTTAGTTGATTAGGTGGGTTGGATTGGTTGATGGGTTGGACACAATGATCTTGAAGGTCTCTTCCAACCTGGTTTATTCTATGTAAAAGCTGGTGAAGGGTCTGAAGAACAGCTCTGGTGAGGAACAGCTGAGGGAATTGTGGCTGTTTAGCCTGGAGAAGAGGCTGAGGGGAGACTTTCTTGTACTTTACAACTACCTGAAAGGAGGTTGTAGTGAGGTGGGTATTGGTCTCTTCTTTCAAGTATCAAGTGATCAAGGACAAGATGAAATGGCTCAAGTTGTCCCAGGGTAGATTTATATTGGATATTAGAAGAAACTTTTTCACTGAAAGGGTTCTCAAACCCTGTAACAGTCTCCCTAGGAAGGTGGCTGAATCCCCATACCTGGGGGTGTTTCAAAGAGTCAGAGATCTGGTGCTGATTTTGATTCCTAAGCATTGTATATAGCAGATGTCTGAGGTGATGTTCAAGACAATAGTATCATTACTTTGTTAAAAAGTACTACTCAAAGAACATGTCACAACAATTCTTCATTTAAGCTTACATTAGTGTTGGGGAAAACCTCTGTATGTGAAAAAAAAAATCACTTGTTTTCCCTCAGATTCTTGGTGTGATTAAATGGTGTTTTTTTTCACTAATCCTCAGACAGCTCCATAGCTTTGTTTTGGAATGTCTCCTGTCAAAGAGAAATGGACAATAATATCATTAGTCTGGATCAAGTAAATTTATCTTAGAGATACTGGTGCTGAAAACCTCAAAGCTGTTGATGAATTTGAGTCAAATGCCTATTGTGAAGGTGCAGATTCATGACTCCAGAGAAGAAGCCGTCCCAGACTCTCTCTTATGTCCTGTTCCAAGGCAAGGGGCAGTGGTTTTCCCAGAATCACCAAATCTTTAAGGTTGGTAAAGACCTCGAGGATTAGCAAGTCCCAAGCGCTAATCTGGTACTGCCAAGCCCACCACCAAACCATGTCTCTCAGTGCTGCATCTACAGAGTTTTGAAGGCTTTCAGGGACAGTGACTCCACCACTTCCCTGGGCAGCCTGTCCTAGGACTTAGCCACTCTTTCAGTGACGATTATTTGTCCTAATAATCAAACTTATCCTTCCCTGCACAGCTGGAGGCCATTTCCTCTCCTCCTATCACTTGTTACCTGGCTGTTGAGACAGACTCTCACCTTGCTGCAACCTCCTTTCAGGTTTTACTTGCTCAGATTTGCTTTGTATGAATTGAAGCTTTTCCCATAGATATTTGAGTCTGGAAACAGGCACACCAAGCTTCACAGCTGCAGGATACCTCTTTTAATCTTTCTTTCATTGTTCGTGCCTGGTAGAGAATTTGCACAGCAATTTAGCCAAATTTCTACTAAGTCATTAACACAGAGGGCAAGCCAAATCCAGATTTTTACCCAAGCAAGTCATTAGCAAAGATCTCTGAATCATATCAAGATGACTGGAATGTGTGTATCTATGGCAGTCCTTTACGCAAACAATTACTCTAATGAGTGTCTGAGATAGAGCATACATTAATTTAATTAAGAGATAATATGAATCCAACAGAACATCGTCACACAGTAATAGTCTCTTGATTCTACATGAGTCCTAAGGCAGAGTAAGGGCACACTGGGACATTTATATTCAAAGAAGATATGCTTCTCTTTATTTGGTCCTTGTTGCTTGCCACGTCTGCTGCACCAATGTTCTTATGTAGATCTGAAGCAGGGGCTACATCTAGGATAATGTGGTGCTTGCAAAGTAAGGATTTAACCCTATTCTTTTGCTTAGAAGGAAAATGGGGAACGTTTGTCTTGAGTGAACTCCAAGTTCTCATTTTAGCAAAAAGTTTTCATCCTTTCTCTTTATCTATTTTTTTCCCCCCTTTGATTTTCTCCACCCACAGGAATGACACAGTTGGGTCATTTCTATCAAATAAATGTGGTCACAGCCTCATCTCACTGATTCTGAACTTACCTGACTCTGGCAGGTTTATTGAATTTTTCTATGGAAGACATTATCATAATTTAATCTTTTCCCTAAATAGCTCTCTTTAAACCTCAATAGTACTCTGCCATTATTTCTGCCATGCTTAGCTGTATTTGATTCAGATTCTTCTTTGCTGTGTCCAAATATGTAGTGAGAAGATAATTACTACATAAACTTTAAGTACATAATGATAAACAGCAGGCCAACTGAACACTTGACAGGAGGGGTCTGGGGTAGATTTTTTTTACTTTTCAAAGCACTTCCCAGGATATGAAAGTATCATGCAACTGGCCTCATAAATTCTCATGTTCCAGCATTAAAATGCATTCTTTCTCTGGGCCACATGCCGAGCATTTTGGAACCCCGCTCTCAAGATGGTTAAATAGCTTTTGATTTCCACCCCGGATTAATTTCTCACCAATGCACACTGATTTGTTTCATACCAGTCCTGGCCTTCATTGTAGATTGCTCTTTCTTCTTCTTGCATCCATTCTGTGAGAGAACAATCAACTCTTTTCTCAGCCACACAATTTTAATGGCATTTAGGCTTCATTTAGGTCAGGAAAATAAAGATCTGTAAACTCTTTCAGGAATTTTGCCACCATTTTTTATAGCAGTAGAGAGTTCTCTAGCATGAAGGTAGATCATACCTGTAATAGCCTTTGAAACCCCTTCTTCAGAGGAATTTGATTCACATTGGTTCTTTTATCCCTTTTTGTCCCACTTGTTCTTCTGCACTCTCCCATGGCTTTAGCATTCCTTGCAATCTCCTCTTTATTGCTGCCTTTTATACAGTCACAGAATTGCAGAGTCACTTCAGTTGGAAAAGACCTTTAAGATCATCGAGTTCAACCATTCTCTAATTTTACCAAGGCTGGTGTTCCTCAGCACCACATCTCTGACTCTTTGAATCACCTCCAGGGATGGGGGTTCAACCACCAGCCTGGGGATGTGGTTGGCCCTAAATTCTGTGTGGAATTATAGCTGTGATGCTGATGGTGTTGGTCTGCATCTGCCCCCCTTGCAGGTATGCACTAGCTCCGAATTACTCCTTGCATAAAATTCCTTCCAGGATGTTCTCCTGGAACATACTGTTGGTGTTGGTCTTCATCTGCCCCCCTTGCAGGTATGCACTAGCTCCTAATTACTCCTTGCATAAAAATCCTTCCAGGATGTTCTCCTGGAACATGCTGTTGGTGTTGGTCTGCATCTGCCCCCCTTGCAGGTATGCACTAGCTCCTAATTACTCCTCACATAACATTCCTTCCAGGATGTTCTCCTAGGGAGAACTTTCAAAGGCGCTTCCAGCAGATCTTTACCATCTAAATCCCTCAACTGTTTTTCAAAGCAGAGTATCTGGCAAGAAGCTTTGGAGTAGAAATCTGCTGGGAGAGCGCTTCCAACAGTTTCCTCTTCCACTTGTGATTATTGCTCCATACTTCAGCAGATTTGTGGAACTGCTTGGTATCATTATATGAAATGCATAATTTTATTTCTGAAGTTTTGAAGGTTTCTTCATTCTTGTTCTTTGAAAAGCATCCTATTCTTTGTGGCATTATGTCACTTTAAAATTCAGAATCACCCAAGAGGCCTTTAATGGAACTATCATATTCTCTGAGTACAAGAGGCCTAGCAAAATGACAAATCAATGTCTAAAGTACTCAAGATCTGATATGCAAAAATCAGCATGTAGAATGCAAATAACTCAAGAATAATCTTGGTGGGATTACTGCTCTTCAAAGAATATTATGAGTGAAAGAGCTGCATTTTAGAAACGGAGATAAACAAAGATACTTCACCACTTAAAAATCTAGAGCAATAGAGTATAATTAAAATAGTAGTTTCCTGCTCTAACTAGAGAAAAGCAGCTCCTGACACATCATCAATTTTCCATTCCTGCAGCTTATCAGCCACCTGCTGAATTGATTCTTTATGCTTTGGGTGATGCCTAGACAGGGAATAGTGAAACGCTGCGGTACAGTTGCAAGGATGTCACTCAACCTTCTCTTCTCTTCTGTTTCTTCATTCCCTGTCACATCTCCTGGGCATCAAACTGGACATCTGCAAGGATGATTAAAGGACTGGAACATCTCCTCTGTGAAGAAAGTCTGAGAGAGCTGGGGATGTTTAGTCTTGGGAAGAGAAGGATGAGAGGAGATCTTATTAATGTCTATAAATATCTGAAGGGGGGATGTCGAGATGAAGGTGCCAGCCTCTTTTGGTGCCCAGTGATAGGGCAAAGAATAACTGTCACAAGCTAGAACACAGAAGGTTCCACCTCAACATGAGGAAAAATTGCTTTACTGTGAGGGTGACAGAGCCCTGGAGCAGGCTGCCCAGCCAGGTTTTGGAGTTTCCTGCTCTGGAGGCTTTCAAGACCCATTTGGATGTGTTCCTGTGTGACCTGCCCTAGGTGATCCTGCTTTGGCAGTAGGATTAAACTCAATCTGTAGAGGTTCCTTCCAACCCATAACATTCTATAATTCTATGATTCTATGATTTTGGTATTAGTTGAGACTTCACTGGTGACAACAGAGAGCAATTCAGTTATCATCATCACACTTAAACTAGTCTACATTGCAGAGATAGATGTCTCCACTCTGTATTCCTTCTTTCCAAGAATGCTCTGTTTCACCAAATTTAGCCTCAAAATATTGTCAGAAAGGCTTTGGTAATAACCTAAGTCTCTCTGTGGGTGACTAAATGTGAGGTAAGTGTATGCAAAAAGAAGTTAAAGCATAAAATAGGAAACATTATTCTCTTCCTTCCTCTGTGCACACAGTAGATTGAAAGGGCCCAAGGATTTTGGATGTAATGACAGCTCCTTCAAGCACTTGTGTTATTCAATTAAAATACATTGAGCAATAAAAAATGCACAGCATACACATGGCATATACAATAAAAGTAGCTAAATAGGCTAATTGGAAACTGTGCTGCTACAATGACAAATGGCTCCATCTCCTGCTTTTAATTCATATATCATTAAATACCAATGGGGACTAATTTGTAAAATGCCTCACAGGCTTTGATTGACATAAACTGACTGGCTAGTTGCAGCTGCCTTAATGATAGACATTTGCAACAGTCTCAAGGGTAAAAAAGACCAGTGTTATGCAACTTCTAGTATAGATCACTTCCATGCTTGAGTCTATGAAGAATAATAAGCTGCAGCCATGGAACTTCTTGTAGATTGCTGTTCTCTTCCCAACTTACATGTCATTGGAAGGATTTGCTTTTGTCAGAAATATTTAACCTCATTATAATTAAAGGCATTATCTTCAAACACAGGTTCTCCAATTAATGGTTTTGGTTTGTCAGTGCAATTATTGCAATTGGTTTACTATGCAAATTGTGTGACTCTCTGAATTCATCTCATACAGTGATTATTAAGCCAATATTATACCAACTGTGCCAAGCTGTTCTTTCCTTGAAAAAAACAAAAGAGGGAAGAAGAGGACTGTGTTAAGATCATCTCCAACATGTGAGACAAAAAAATTATGCACTTAGTGGATAAAAAAAATTACCTAAAAGAATAGGATTTTGCTAGTATCATAATCAGTTTCTTTACTGGATGAACTGAGATCCAGCCCGTGGGATCTTGCACCCAAGATCTTTGGAGTTCCATTTCAAACACCCAAATCTTTCATGGCCAGTTGTGAGAAATGCCCTGAAAGTAGCACAACAGATGGAGATAACTATGGGTAAATGCCAGCTTCACAGTATGAACTAACATCCTAATGTCACTACCCTTTCCTTCCCATGTCTTTGTGTCTTCTTTCTATTATTCTGATTTCCTTTTCTCCCTTTTCGTCGTCTGTGTACAAAAGAGTGTGGTTTTGACAACTACAGCTTCATCTTATAGAGGCTGCTAAATCAATGTTCTCAAATAATCTGCCGCTGGTGTTGGTAGAAGTTCTCCCAGCCTCACACAGAGAATCTACCTGGTGAGTAAACAGTTCATCTTCCAGCTGCCTCTTCAGGCAGCACAACTGTGAGCAGAAAAAGATGCATGTCCCTTGTAGGGTGACTGGACATTGTGGGTTAGCTAAGGCAGTGTCTCATCTCTTTCTGTATCCAAGCATGCTGATGATTTTAAGGAGCCTTCATACTTCAGAAACATTGTGTCATCTTTCTGAAGGGCAGGCTAGAACACCATGACTTTCCTAAAGAACACAGGACAGTCTTCATTATGGGTAAAGAAATGTACCCATTCTCAAACACCATGTAAAAAACCCCAAAAACAACTAAGGAGGAGAAGCCCTGACCCACTCTTTGAGTCCTGCACAGGGTCACATCTGCCCAAAGAAGTTTCCCTCTTCTGGTTAGCTGAGGGGAGCACAGCCTTCAACACAGTTAAAAAGTTGCCAAATTCTAGTTCATAATTCAAAAGCAAAGCTCAGAAGCAGAAGCTGGTGGGTTTTGTTTGCGTGTTTTGTTTTGTTGCTGCTTTTTTGTTGTTTGGGTTTTTTTTTCCCCTTTATTTTTTTCTGCTGTTTTTATCTTTTTCTTTTTGTCTGTGTTTATCTTCTTTTGTTCTGAAGGACACAGGCAGCAAGAACAGCATTTGTCTAAACAACAACTTTTTTTTCCCTTTATCCCACATGGACAGCTATTACCATCTGAAAGCTGTGCCATAAGGAGTCTACTTCTAAAAGCTTTCCAGCAAAAGCAGAGAGTAGTAGGAAAAAAAAAGGATGTTGTTTAAAATTAGCCCTTTTTTTGTTTAGTACCTTATGTGTCATGAAGTTTAGCTGGTTTTCTCTTCTCATTTCTGTATCTTTAATAGAAGTTAAAAAGATCGTGGATAGCGTTTGTTATCGTGCTACTCAGACTCTGAACTTAGCTGTTTATGGTATTATAAAGTAACATGAGCATGAGGACAACTTCATAAAGCCCAGCCAACCATTCCAGCTGAATTAATGCAGCACTGCTACAATTTTGGGGGTTTGCTATTAGCACCTGTCATGGCACTACCCAAGCTCCTAAATAGTCTTTTTTAGAGAGAGAATGACTTAAACAACACACTGGATAGAAATTAACTGTATACAATGGGCATTTTAAGGTTTTTAAATTGTAATGCCCTCTATGCTTCCAGAATCCTACTAATATCTATTTTCTCTCATCCTTCTTTGTAAGATTTCAATTTAATTCCTGCCTTAAAAAAAAAAAGTACATTCAATTCAATCCTCATCTCCATCTCTTTGTCTACCATAGAAGAATGGGTTTAGCTTATCTAGACCCACACCTATCTTGTTCACACATCAACCTGTTATCTCTAGAACTGATTTTCAGAAAGTAAAATATTGGCTTTAGGAGAGTTTTCATTATTTGAAGGCATGTACCTAAAAGAATAGAAACTCAGTCTCGGAAGGATTAACCACCAGAATAATGCATAAAGAAGGTTATGTTCTGGAAAGCATGGAGCTATATCCTTTACTACACTTTCTCTGTGGTTCAGTTACCTGTTCACTCTCTATTTTTATTCTTTTTTAATGGTGCATTTGGCCTCAAACAGTTAAAATCTAATGAGAAACTTTCCCATCTGAACATGACCTCCAGTAGCTGCTCCCAGCAGGATAACAGAAAATGAAAATCCCAAACTGGGAACTGATGTATCCTGGATACTTGTGGTGGCTTTTAAAATGAGAATGACAAGATATGGTCATTTTGTCTGCACTTAGATGATAATGTACCTGGTGCAAAACAGTATGTCACATACAGCCTGAAAACTGAAAGCTTCCCATGTTATGCCTCAACTGGGATGTCTCACTTTGGGCTTGTTTGTTTAAATCATTAAACGCTGGGATTTAAAGCAAATCTTTACCTCATACATCCTGGGAGAGACTTTCAAGTATTGCACTTCTGGGAAAGAGATGGTAACCAGAATCAGGTTTTAAAACCCAGCCCTTTCTTTGGCTGTATCATCTATAAATTAACAAAGTGCTCTTAATAATGGAGGCAATTAATAATGAATCATTATTATTCTTTCACCTGAACTGAATGATTTTTGTAAAAGCAAATCTTTATTTCATTAAATTTATATTTAATGTCTTGTATTTATTTTCTGCAAAGGTGAAATGGGCAAAACCCCTCTTATTTCCCACCTCCCGCTTTGCCATCCCAGCCTCCTCTTTGCCATCCTAAGAGAGTAAACTTGTGAGCATCTTGGAAGGGAGATATTGTCAGGAACGTAATCATTAAGAGAGCAATCAGATGTAAAATAGGTATGCTCTAATTTAACCCATCAATCATTTGGGAGTTCCATTTAGGGGAATGTATTTCCAAGAAGAATGATTCAAAGCAGGAACTCAAAAGTTGCTCATTTTGCAAAGTAACTAAGAGCAAACACACATTCATTTGTCATGACAGCATTTACAGGAGTCAAATGGCTCTTTTGAGGGCCATAATAAGGCTTGGGGAGAATACTTCAGCAAAAGCTATCAGTGCTCTCTGAAATAAAAATGTTAAGTGCTAGAATAACATAAAACTTCAGAATTTGCCAAGGATTTGTGTGAACAGAGGAACATTACTCAAACATGGGGAGCATTCGGTGAACGAATACATTTAGTCATCTGAGGACTGGTCATTTGTAAGTTTCTCAGGAGATGAAGCAGGAGAAGCCTTCTCTGTTCAAAGTTTAGCTCTCAGATACATCAAGGCTTGAAGCTCAAAAGGAATTCTAAAGCCACTAAGATGATGAGGGGAGAGGTTGATAGACCTGGGGCTGTTCAGCCTGGAGAAGAGCAGACTGAGAGGAGTTCTAAACCACTTAGAATAAACCAAACCAGGTTGGAAGAGACCTTCAAGATCATCGCGTCCAACCCATCAACCAATCCAACCCACCTAAACAACTACTCACTAATTCTGATCAAATCTAAAGAGTGAGTGTCAGGAGGATGGATCCAGGCTCATAGTGACATCCAGTGACAGAACAAGGGGCAAGGGACATGAAGTTGTCCAGGGAGGTGGTCGAGGCCCCGTCCCTGGAGGTGTTTAAGCCCAGGCTGGATGAGGCTCTGTCCAGCCTGATCTAGTGTGGGGTGTCCCTGCCCACGGCAGGGGGGTTGGAACTAGATGATCCTTGTGGTCCCTTCCAACCCTGAATGATACTATGATACTATGATACTATGATACTATGATACTATGATACATAAACATAAAGAGAAAATCACTTTGAGTGTGGCAGAGCTCTGGACCAGTCTGCCCAGAAGGGCCCTGGAGGCATTCCAGACTTGCCTGGACATGTTCCTGAGTGATTTAGTCTGGGTGATCCTGCTCTAGCAAGGGAGTTGGACTAGATGATGTTCAGAGGTCACTTCCAACTCCTGCCATTCTGATTCAGTGTAACAAAACCTGAAGGTTTTCTTAGTGTCAGTCTCCCGGGCCTTGCTGTTTAACAAGAATGGTTCCTAAAGCTTGGCAGGTTTTCAAGTCAACACAATAGATATGTAAACCAATCATTGAAGATTTCTTTCTCTGAAAGACCAGATTACAAAGAAATATTTTTCACAATATTAGGCAGGAAAACCCTGGCAAACCCTCAAACGTAGCAAATCCCTGAAAACAGGGATTAGAAAGAAGGAGCACTGCACTGCAGAAAAACCAGGCTGTGTGAATGCTGTGCCAACAAACTGGTCCTGTCAGTTTGCACAGAATAATGTCACTTAATGTTATAGCAGACACCATGGAACTCACATTGAGATGTTCTCTTTAATGACCACTGTATGACAGCTGTATATATGGATAAAAGGGTGAAAGTGTCTGGATCATTCTTTCTTCTTTGTGTGTTTTCTGTGAAATTCAGGGAGAAAAGGGAACAAGAATGATAAGTCTTTCTAGTCACATAAAAGAGAAAAAAACCTCAGAACTATTCCCCATAATTTGAAGTATTTTGTGCCCTTTTTGTAACTGCTTAACAAAGATTCATTCTCACTTCTTGAAGGTAGTAATAGATGAAAGAAACACATTTGTGGAGTACTTTTGGTAGCAGTCTGGGAAGCATTTACATTGTAATCTAACAGTGTGGTTGCAGATGAACCAGAATTGATTGTAAAGCAGTTCTGACACCAAAACCTCTGTGGCAATACTTTTGAGCTTAGTTTAATGGCCGGATGTTAAAAGTTAGAGGTTACTTTAAACAGAGGTTTTTTTTCCCCCAGCCTGTGACTACTGCTTCCTGTCTCATGGTGCACTCTGTTCTGGAAGGAATTTAGAATAGAATTTAGAATAAACCAAACCAGGTTGGAAGAGACCTTCAAGATCATCGTGTCCAACCCATCAACCAATCCAACCGACCCAAACAGCTAACCCATGGCGCCAAGCACCTCATCAAGTCTCCTTCTGAACACCTCCAATGACGGCGACTCCACCACCTCCCTGGGCAGCCCATTCCAATGGGCAATCACTCTCTCTGTATAGAACTTCTTCCTAACATCCAACCTGAAACTAAATAATCTCTGAGAATTTTAAATTTATTTATTTTTTTAGTAAATGAGTTTTCCTAATGCCTTCACTGAACCACAATTCTGTTTTCCCAACAAAAACATGCAGTCCTGATTTTTGTTGTGAGGTAACTCCAGTGAGCAGCTCAGCTCCACTCAGCTGCTTGATCGCTCCCCCCCCCACCCCACGGTGGGAATTGGAAGGATAAAAGTGAGAAAACTTGTGGGTTGAGATAAAGGCAGTTTAAAAAGTCCAGCAAAACCAGCATGTGCAAGCAGAGCAAAGCAAGGAATTCATTCACACCCTCCCATCAGCAGGCAGCTATCTCCAGGACAGCAGAGCTCCGTCACGCATAATGGTTTCTTGGAAAGACAAACACCATCACTCCAAATGTCCCCCTTCCTTCTTCTCCCTACAGCTTTATATGCTGAGCATGGTGTTACATGATATGGAATATCCCTTTGGTCAGTTGGGATCAGCTGTCCTGGCTGTGTCCCTTCCAATTTCTTGGGCATTCCCATCCCCTACTCACTGGTGGGGTGAGGTGAGGAACAGAAAAGTCCTTGACACTGCTTCCAGCACAAATCCAAAGCACAGCATCATACAAGTTACTCTAAAGAAAATTAACTCTATGCCATTCAAACCCAGTAAATCATATGAATGGAATTGGGAAGAAATGTGTGAGCTGTCACATAGTTATGAAATGAATGAAGAAGTTGGAAACTTCACAAGTAGGTTAACCTGTAAATTCAGTGAATGTTTCTCTCCTGAAAAAAACAACACTTACTTGAACACTTCATTTTGAAAGGTAGAGAAAATCACTTGTTGCATCCTAATGAAAGTCAGAGAGTGTAATTGCATCGTTCAAAAGAGAAAGCAATCAGCTAAGGACTTGTTTAAAGCTTCCTTTCTGAAATGATCCACGCAACTGGAACTCATGGCCATCTTTAATAACAGCTCTGTAACCGAGATCATACATCACACACACACAAGACATGCAGATGAAATGGTGATCTGTGGGTTTGATCAAAACATCAGGGAAGGAAAGGTGAGGGGGTGATGGAGAATGAGTTATCTGAGTAACCTGATTTTTAGAAAAGGTCTGCCTGGTCTTTAGAAAAGGTCTTCATATTAATGAAATCTACAAGTATTCATCACTTCTGCTTATTAAAACACCTTCAGATCTGGAGGGTGGATTTAGGAATGCCTCAAGGAAAGTCAGTGTGGCACCTCTGCTTAAGTCACTCCAAGTGTTTATGTAGAAACTGCAGTAAAGACAGCTCACGTTTGACACTAAGGTAGGAAAATTTAGCATTAAATCTACTAGAAAAGCTGAGTAAAATGATATAATAAGGATTTTTAATACTTTTGGGGTTTAGGAATATTCAAATATTGTTTGGTGTTTTTCTTTTTAACTAGGAGTTAGTGGAAGAGCAGCCCTCTATAATAGTTGTCTTTGGATATTCAGGTATGAATGTCACAAATGGTAGAAGTGGCTTGATGAAGCAATCTTATAGGGGCAGAAGTCCCACCAGAATGTGAAAGAGATCTGCAAAGGCAGGGTTCTCAGAAAAATAGATTTTCTCCAGGGTTATTGCCTAAATTGCCATGGTGTGCTGTCACAAACACAGAAGAATAGCACAATTGCTTAAATAAGAAATTATGCAGCCATCACAGTATCACAGTATAACTTAGGCTGGAAAGGACCTCGAGGATCATCGAGTCCAACCTATCAACACAGACGCCATGACTAGACCATGGCGCCTCCAGGGACAGCGACTCAACCACCTCCCTGGGTAACCCGTTCCAATGACGAATGACTCGCTCAGTGAAGAACTTCTCTTCACCTCAAGTTTAAACCTCCCCTGGTGCAGCTTGAGACTGTGTCCTCTTGTTCTGGTGCTGGTTGCTGGGAGAAGAGGCCAACCCCTTCCCGGCTACAACCACCTTTCAGGTAGTTGTAGAGGGCAATGAGGTCACCCCTGAGCCTCCTCTTCTCCAGGCTAAACAATCCCAGCTCCCTCAGCCTCTCCTCATAGGGCTTGTGTTCAAGGCCTCTCCCCAGCCTTGTTGCCCTTCTCTGGACACGTTCAAGTGTCTCAACCTCCTTCCTAAACTGAGGGGCCCAGAACTGGACACAGGACTCAAGGTGTGGCCTAAACAGTGCAGAGTACAGGGGCAGAATGACTTCCCTGCTCCTGCTGGCCACACTATTCCTAATGCAGGCCAGGATGCCATTGGCCCTCCTGGCCACCTGGGCACACTGCTGGCTCATATTCAGGCGGCTGTCAATCAGCACACCCAGGTCCCTCTCTGTTTGGGAGCTCTCAGCCACTCCGACCCCAGCCTGTAGCTCTGCATGGGATTGCCTTAGCCAAAGTGCAGCACTCAGCACTTGGACTTGATATTGTTTGGTGGTTTTTTCTTTAACTAGGAGTTAGTGGAAGAGCAGCCCTCTATAATACTTGTCTTTGGATATTCAGGTGTGAATGTCACAAATGGTAGAAGTGGCTTGATGAAGCAATCTTACAGGGGCAGAAGTCCCACCAGAGTGTGAAAGAGAGCTGCAAAGGCAGGGTTCTCAGAAAAATAGATTTTCTCCAGGGTTATTGCCTAAATTGCCATGGTGTGCTGTCACAAACACAGAAGAATAGCACAATTGCTTAAATAAGAAATTATGCAGCCTTAAGTCTACAATGTTTTCCAGGTCTGGAACGTTTCCAATTAGGAGCCAATGAATATAGGTTTCCATGGTGATTAGCTAAAATGTGAAATGAACTTCATTTCATGATAATTGCCACATATTCGCAGCTGAAGTGCATCTTTCATTTTCAGCCTAAGATTTTCAGGCACTAATCACAGCTCTGGATCTGAATCTACTGATGAAACCTATAATAAAACACAGGGCTATCCTGCATGTTTTTTGAAGGCAGGAGAGCTTGCAGGAGACTGAATCCGATTTTATTTAAAATGCATTTAATTCTTTTTGGGCTTTTGTTTGGGTGTTTGTGTCATCTTCAAAGAAGAGGCACCTATTCCACTTTTAAAACAACAACAGGAAAAAACCCAAACAGACACAAACCCCACCCCCAAACCCCAACAAAACCCAACAAACTTTAATAGAAAATCCCTTCCCACGGCACCCATGAAAAGCAGGCAGTGCTTTGACTATCTCCCAGCAAAACAGCTGCATGTTCCTGTTACAGTTCCCCCAAATCTTATATGCATGCCACAGCAATTGAATTTCACTATAGCTCTTTCATCCCCCACGTATCCATGCATTTTGCATCACAATACACTTGCCAGCAAAACCTAGCAGCATAGCCTTTCACAATTTTATGGCATTGTGAATGTGTGCAGCAATTAGACTGTAATAATAGGATGTCAAATGCTGCTTTAATAGCTCTTCTGAAAGCCATCTTTTCTTGCTGGAATGAATGACTATTTACAAATCCGTTTATCTTACAAATTCTGGTTGAAATGGAAGAGAAAGGTTGACCTGCTCAATTAGGATCTCCTGCTGGTTCAAAATTAAAAGCCCCGCTCCTCTGTTGAAGGAAGTTGACATACTCCTTAGATCAGATAGTATCCTGTTCTGGACACAAAACTAACCCAAACCAAAATAAGTTACATTTTCTCTTGGTCTCTGAGCTATGTGGCTGATGGTACAAGATCAGAAAGGGCATTTCTTTCAGCTACTAAAAATTCTTCCTTCAACATTGTTTTAAGTATTGATATCAGGGAATTCACAGAATCACAGAATCAAAGAGTCACCAAGGTTGGAAGAGACCTCAAAGATCATCAAGTCCAACCTATCACCACAGACCTCATGACTAAACCATGGGACCAAGTGCCACATCCAATCCCCTCTTGAACACCTCCAGAGATGGAGACTCCACCACCTCCCTGGGCAGCACATTCCAATGGCGAATGACTCAGTGAAGAACTTTCTCCTCACCTCCAGCCTAAACTTCCCCTGGTGCAGCTTGAGACTGTGTCCTCTTGTTCTGGTGACAATTCTTCAGTGATCCATCATTGACATGCTGAAACTACTAACTTCTACTAACTTTATCTGCAGACAAAAGCAGTTGAAGAGTCATAGATCCACCCTGGGGAAGAGAGTGACACTAGCTTTGGGCAGCCCCAAACTCCTGAACAGAGACCTCCAAAATGGCAAAATCATGATCTAAATGGCTTTTGTCCTTATGTGCTGAATGATGTTGGTATAGTTTGAAGCTGAAGGGGTCTGGGAAGTTAGGATGGATTTTGCAGACTTTTGGATTTTTGAAATTTGAGGTATATGAGATTCACTAAAGGACCAAGTTTTGTATCATTTGTGTTGCCTGTGTGGAAACTTCTGGTATGAGGAGAAGCTGAGGGAGCTGGGGTTGCTTAGCCTGTAGAAGAGGAGGCTCAGAGGAGACCTTATTGCTCTCTACAAGTACCTGAAGGGAGGTTGTAGACAGGTGGGGGTTGGGCTCTTCTCCCAGGCACCCAGCACCAGAACAAGAAGACACAGTCTCAAGCTGTGCCAGGGGAGGTTTAGACTGGATGTTAGGAAGAAATTCTTCATAGAGAGAGTGATTGTCCATTGGAATGGTCTGCCTGGGGAGGTGGTGGAGTCATCACCACTGGAGGTGTTTAGGAGAAGACTTGATGGAGTGCTTGGTTGCATGGTTTAGTTGATCAGGTGGTGTTGGATGATGGGTTGGACTTGATGATATTGAAGGTCTCTTCCAACCTGGTCTATTCTATTCTATTCTATTCTATTCTATTCTATTCTATTCTATTCTATTCTATTCTATTCTATTCTATTCTATTCTATTCTATTCTATATGGGCAGTTGGTAACACAAATACCTTAATTCTGCCTATTAATAACATTGCTTTTGTCACTATAAACATCTCATTGGACCATGGAGGCCATTTCTTGAGAGAATCCACTACAAAAAAGTACTAAGCTCCACATACCCATTCTCTGAGTGATTTGTATACATGGGCCAGCAAATGCAGGAAATTGAAAAGTGTAGCATAGTGGGATTAAGTAGCTAGGTCAATGTTATATTGTTATTATTCCTAAGTCTTTCTCTCATGTCAAGAGCCCTTTGAAAATGACAAAAGATAATATTCAGCTCCATTTATTTTCCTTCCCTCTTTTCTCCTTCCTTCCTTCTTCCTCTCCTTTCTCCCCTTCCTCCCATTTCTCCCCTTTCTCCCCTTTCTCTTTCCTTCCTTCCTTCCTTCCTTCCTTCCTTCCTTCCTTCCTTCCTTCCTTCCTTCCTTCCTTCCTTCCTTCCTTCCTTCCTTCCTTCCTTCCTTCCTTCCTTCCTTCCTTCCTTCCTTCCTTCCTTCCTTCCTTCCTTCCTTCCTTCCTTCCTTCCTTCCTTCCTTCCTTCCTTCCTTCCTTCCTTCCTTCCTTCCTTCCTTCCTTCCTTCCTTCCTTCCCTCCTTCCTTCCTTCCTTCCCTCCTTCCCTCCTTCCCTCCTTCCCTCCTTCTTTCCTTCCTTAAAAGAAGCAAGCAAGCAAGCAAACAAACAAACCAAATCCAACCAAGCAAACAGAATAGTTATTGCTCTAGAACAAAAGACTTTTTATGCAGATACAGAAAAGCTGCTGGACTGCTGGATCAGATCACTTAGAGCAATCACACAGACAAAAAGCAACAAAAATGCTGTCACTGTTGAAACCATAAAGTGCAATTTTTGAGGCAAGCTTCTGGTACCTGTTTTGTCTCTGACTAATGTGTCACAATGATCAGCAAAAGGATGCACTAATGAAATAACAGCTCTCTTAATCACTTGATTAAAGTTGCAATGAGGTTGTATGCAAGGGGTTGTGAGCCAAATTAACATCTGGCATGGTATAAGAATAGAAAAAGAATAACTGAAGGTAAGTGGGTGCCTGAAACAGGAAATTATGTTCCTTCTGTGATTATTTAAATTCATTTTCTGAGTATTTTGGAATTCTCTCTCTTTATAAACCTACAAAGGAAAGCAAGCCTATGCATTGAGGAAAAACAGCAATGGGAATACTTTGTAAGTGGATTTGATCTCTTGGCAAGCTTAGAACTGCAATGGAGTCTCAAATGCACCTAGTTCCAAATGGATAATCTGAACCACAAATGAGTATAGAGGCAATCAACAAAATAACAAGAAACAGTGTGATGACTTGAGATTGAAGAAATCTGATTTGTATCTTTCAAATTCTGTTGGTTGGTATTGATGATATTGGTAAATATGATATGTGTATATATATATGTGTGTGTTTTCTCTCTCATGCCTGAAAATAGCAATCAGCAGTGTTACCTCATGATACAGAGCTGTGAGAACCACTGTAAGAGACATAGAAGTTAAGGCCAATGTTTGTGTATTTTCTACACTTTATTTTTAGCTGATCATCAAAGTTCAGTGTTCTGTGATGGCTGAGAATATGGAAAGTGTGTTTGTAAGTTACATACAGCTAAATAGGAGCATTTTTTCTTGGTGGATGTTCTGGCACAAAAGTATCATTTTAAAATAGGAAGAAGTACTCTCTTGTGTCATCTCTGCTTGAACACAAGGAAGAAGTTCATTACAATGAGACTGGTAGAATGTTAGAACAGGCTACCCAGGGATGTGGTTGAGGCCCCATCCCTGGAGACAGTCAAAGTCAGAGTTGATGTGTCCCTGGGCAGCCTGATCTAGATGCAGGTGTCCCTGCTGACTGCAAGATGACTTTTGAGCATCCCAACCTGATGCAATCTGTGAAAGAGGAAACTTGGTGCAAGTGAGGCTACCTGTCCTTATCTCCATGCATGAGATGTAAGTTGAAAAATGACAACAGCACCACTGGACCCTGTCAAATATTGTCTCTGAAAGCTACTGAGACTGTACATTAATCAGGATACATCACTTTTGATCACATATGGTAAGCTGTGCCTCTAAGGGATTCCAGTTTGTCATGATGCCTTCCCAGCATGGATTTATGGCTGCCTTACCTTGTTATTTACCTTGATACCACTGGGGGTAGAAAGAGACACTGCTGAAAAGTACTAAAACATAGTTTGTATATAAAACACTCTCTGAAATCTGCTTATCTAATAGCAAATCATAGAATCATGGAATCATAGAATCAATAAGGTTGGAAAAGACCTCAAAGATCAGCAAGTCCAACCTGTCACCCAAAACCTCATGACTACTAGACCATAGCACCAAGTGTCATGTCCAATCCCCTCTTGAACACCTCCAGGGACGGCGACTCAACCACCTCCCTGGGCAGCACATCCCAATGGCTAATGACTCTCTCTGGGAAGAAATTTCTCCTCACCTCCAGCCTAAACTTCCCCTGGCACAGCTTGAGACTGTGTCCTCTTGTTCTGGTGCTGGTTGCCTGGGAGAAGAGACCAAACCCCACCTGGCTACAACCTCCCTTCAGGGAGTCGTAGAGAGCAAGAAGGTCTCCCCTGAGCCTCCTCTCCACCAGGCTAAGCAACCCCCGCTCCCTCAGCCTCTCCTCACAGGGCTGTGCTCCCGACCCCTCCCCAGCCTTGTTGCCCTTCTCTGGACATGTTCAAGAGTATCATAGTATCATAGTATCAGTCAGGGTTGGAAAGGACCACAAGGATCATCCAGCTCCAACCCCCCTGCCATGGGCAGGGACACCCCACACCAGATCAGGCTAGCCAGAGCCTCATCCAGCCTGGTCTCAAACACCTCCAGGGAGGTGTTTCTTATTCCTTCCAGCTATGAAAAGCCTTTACCTCCTCCTATCAACTTCTGTAAATTTATTGAAAGCTCACTAATTTTTCTTGACTCAAGAGTTCTCAAAGCTTATGGACAGCCCTGTGAGTTACTGCTTAACACGTGTTTAATCTATATTCTTTCTAGCTGCCACAGAAGATTCCTTTGTATTCTGGGGACAAAATACAAACACTAATGGAAATATGATGCTATTACTGGAGTTCTGGTATTCTCATAAATATGATTCATAGGTGGAAATGCATTTTTTACACTTTGCCTATGAAAGAGGATGTGAGATTTTTCACAATAGCAACTCCAGGGTTGTTTTTTTTTTCCCAAGATTTGTTAAAAATAAAAAGATCTGACTATTTTTTTCTTGGTTGTTCCCTAGCACCTATTGTTCAGAGCCCCATTTGAAATCCTGTTCATTTCACAGAAGGGCCTGATGGACATTGTCAGGAATGCAGCCCCGAAGATCTGCACAGTGATGACATGGAAACAAACTGTGAAGCTCAGCCTTTAGCATTTACTGGGATGCTATTTATATCTTGGATTGAAGACTGCCAGGAAGGCCTGGGGGAATTATTAGCATGGAATAATCGAACTCCCTGCAGTGTGTCACTGCTTAATCATATTTTCTTTCTTGAAATTTAAATGTAAGGAAGTTTCCTGAAAGTTATCTTTTTCATTCTCTTTCCTTACATTGCTATTTAGACATTTCTGTATAATTCTCAAGTTGCTGAGGGACTTTGGTAGAGTTAGAGAAGTTGGCCTTGGCGGTGTTACATCTCCTCTCCAATCAAAACAATTCTCTGCTTCTATTTTATCTCGTGTTTTACTTGGTTTGGCTTCATGTTAATTAATCATGACAATGGTTAATGCATGAATATATAGGAGACAACATGAAACTGCTAATCTAACATAATTAATGACAGAAATGGCATATTCTGGCCCATGGATATTATCACAGTATCACTAGAATAGAATAATAAATGTTTATTAGAATAAACCAAACCAGGTTGGAAGAGACCTTCAAGATCATCGTGTCCAACCCATCAACCAATCCAACCGACCCAAACAGCTAACCCATGGCACCAAGAACCCCATCAAGTCTCCTCCTGAACACCTCCAATGACGGCGAATCCACCACCTCCCCGGGCAGCCCATTCCAATGGGCAATCACTCTCTCTATATAGAACTTCTTCCTAACATCCAACCTGAACCTCCCCTGGCACAGCCTGAGACTGTGTCCTCTTGTTCTGGTGCTGGCTGCCTGGGAGAAGAGACCATCATCAGCCTGCCTACAACCTCCCTTCAGGTAGTTGTAGAGAGCAATAAGGTCACCCCTGAGTCTCCTCTTCTCCAGGCTGAGCAACCCCAGCTCCCTCAGTCTTTCCTCATAGGGCTTGTGTTCCAAACCCCTCACCAACTTTGTTGCCCTTCTCTGGACTCATTCCAGCAAGTCAACCTCCTTCCTAAACTGAGGGGCCCAGAACTGGACACAGTACTCAAGGTGTGGCCTAACCAGTGCAGTGTACAGGGGCAGAATGACCTCCCTGCTCCTGCTGGCCACACTGTTCCTGATGCAGGCCAGGATGCCATTGGCCCTCTTGGCTGCCTGGGCACACTGCAGGCTAAGGTTGGAAGAGACCTCAAAGATCATCGAGTCCAACCTGTCACCATAGACCTCCTTTCTCTATTAAATAAAGTTAAAAAAAAATTAGAAAAAAAGAAAGAAAAGATAATTAAGAAAAAGAAGAGGGAAGAAAAGCAAACCTCCAGTGTTTGAGAAGAAAAGCAAACCGTCAGTGCTTGGCACTTATGAGCTTATTTGCACTTTGGTCTCTTGAATTTGAGGTACAGCCAGAGATTGGTCATACATAAGGGTTAAACCACAATAAAAAGCAATGAAAACTCTCGATCCAAGCTGAAGATGACTCATGGGACTTGGAAATTAAGGAAAACAGAAGCAGGTAGAGTTTTTAACAAACTTTGCAGCAGTTCTGAAGTATGTTTGGGACAGAGGCAAGACACAGCATGGCTGGCGTGTGATCTAGCTGGGCCATCCCACTGCCCACAATGGGGATCGCTGAAAGTAGGCAGGCATCACTTTCAGCTATCTGCTGGGAGTGTCAAAGCTATTCAGGGGTTTATTATTAGCTCTCTCAAATCCCCAAATTAGTATGAAACTGGAAACAGAGTTGTCATGCATCTCTGTAAAGGTTTTTATTCCTCTTTAGAATTTGGCATTCAGTCATTAATCCCGCAGCATTGCTAACAGTCCTTGGAAAGACTTTCAAAACGTGTATGCTGGTGCTGTTCTTCTGCAGTTCATAATAACACTGCTGAGAGAAATTCTCTCTTCTCAGACTCCTGTAGCCTTCCCTGCATCCTGATCCTTGCTCCAACCAGGAGGGCAGGGCACATAGGTTTTTTTTCATTTAAATCAGTTCCTTCTGTAATGTGGCTGACAAGGACCACTCAGTATCAAGCTACCTTCTGTGGTTTCATCGTTCTGGCCCTCCTCCTTGAGAATTACCACTCTAAGTTACATTTTGGCCTAATCTTGTCTCAAAACAATAGCTAATGTAACTTAAATATTCTAGTCTTGATCTGCAAATGGAAAGCAAGTACAACTTTGATCTAGCATGGAAGAAATGTTCAGTACTGAAATACTCTGAGAGTTCAGAGCACTGAAAAGACCTAGTAGAGGTTTTTGCCTTGTTCACAGCAAAACATTCATCCTCTCTTTTACATTTCTTACCTTTTCTTTAGAGTGCTTCTGTTCCTTTGAGATGTAAAGCAGGAGGGTTGGAGTATGTGATCTACTAGGTGGTGGAGTCACCATCACTGGAGGTGTTTGGGAGGAGACTGGCTGGGTGCTTGGTGCCATGGTTTGGTTGATTAGGTGGTGTTGGATGGTAGGTCGGACTTGGTGATCTTGAAGGTCTCTTCCAACCTGGTTTGTTCTATCTCTGAGGTCCTTTCCAACTTAAGCCATTCTATGAAAGACAAAGTTCTTATAGACTTGAAATTATAGATATTAATGAAAAAAAGTGATAGAAATCCCATTATCTGTGCAAGAAATGGCAAAAGAATGCCTCTCTCTTATGGTTATTTAATAATTTGGGGGGGAAATATATATCTCTTGTGAGTGCATGCTCACAAAGCAATCACTCTCCCACAGTTTTCAGGCTCAGACACATTTCTAATATACTTTTGTGAATGTGGCATCTCCCATTCCTTGCTGCCTAAGTATTACAACATAAAATTCTTCACACAGCATAGTGGCACTCACACAGAACAAGAGGAAGCAGGGTGCTTGAAGTTTTAAGGAGAGTTTTTTTTTCATGTCTGCCATGGCTTTTCTTTCTTCTAGATGCCTAGAACTGAACATCTTGCTTTCACTAGCATATATGAAATTAATTTCTTATTACTCAAGATGTTGTCTTCTGTCACCAGAAAAACTGAAAATACCATAAGAAATGTCCAGTGGGAAAAAAAAGTACAGTCTAATTCAGGATGCAAAAGGGTTGACTTTAGAAATTACATTTGGACACCCCTGTTTTATTTCAGGTACTGCAAACCCTTCACCTTTTACTGACCCTAATGAGTTCTAACTCACCTTTCCTAGCCAATGTTCACTGAACCTCTGGGCATGGGGTGCCTGCAGTAACAGACTTTCAGATGGTGTTCTTTAATGGCAGGTGAAGGATACAGCAGTTTAGCTCCAAAATGAACTCCCATTGTTTTCTGTTATCAGATTTCCTGTTGGTGTCTCCCACTGGCTTCTAGAATTACACTCTGCTACAAAGTGACTTTTAAGAAATTGTATTTTTCTTGTCCTTTCTTAGGCCTTTGGACCTTTCCAAATAATGAATCCCGTAGCATGGCTGATGGTGCTGCTGCTTTGCTTTCTCTAATGATTAGAAAGTGTGATGCCAGTCTTGATATACTGAAATGAACAGTTAGATACTGAAATGAACGGTTTCTAACCTCTTTGAAGTCTTTCTTCAAACCCACAGAAGTCTGGTTGTGGAGTACAGCTTGATGATGTGCTCTACAACTCTAAACTTTAATGAGGTCAGGGAAAGTCTGCTTCTCTTGATCTGCAACTAACTCCTGTCAGGGCAAAGTGAAAACTGGTGTATGACATTTAAAATTAATTGATCAGCCAGCAGTTAGAAAGCCACAGCATCCTTTGCTAGGGAGAAGCAGCTGGATCCAACCTCTAACTTCCTATGATTTTTAGTTTTTTTCCCCTGAGTAAATTTTGCAGTCATATGTTGTTTTCATTATTTTCTTCTTTGCTGGGGATGACATCTTCCACTCTCTTCTCTCTGTACTCTTCTCCTGTATCCTGAAAGGTGAGGTACAGAAATGGAGGCTCTGCTACAGGTTAGCACCTTTTGCCAAAACACTGAGCATTGTCCTGGATTTAGGTTTGGAGCTGCATAAAGATAACAAAACTCTAAACCCCTTTAGGGTGTTCCGGCTTGAGCTACTCAGCAGTGAAATGACAGGAGACTGCTAAAAAACTTCTCATAGAATCAATAAGGTTGGAAAAGACCTCAAAGATCAGCAAGTCCAACCTGTCACCCAACACCTCATGACTAACTAAACCATGTCTTCAAGTGCCACATCCAATCCCTTTTTGAACATCTCCAGGGACAGTGATTCCACCACCTCCCTGGGCAGCACATTCCAACGGCCAACAACTCTTTCTGTGCAGAACTTTCTCCTCGCCTCCAGCCTAAACTTCCCCTGGTGCAGCTTGAGACTGTGTCCTCTTGTTCTGGTGCTGGTGGCCTGGGAGAGGAGACCAAACCCCTCCTGGCTGCAACCTCCCTTCAGGTAGTTGTAGAGAGCAATAAGGTCTCCCCTGAGCCTCCTCTTCTCCAGGCTAAACAATCCCAACTCCCTCAGCCTCTCCTCATTTGCCTTCAAACTTTTCTTTTCATTCCATGTAACTTTATACCTCCTTTCTAGCCACAATAAAAAAAATGTAAATAAGATAATGATGCATTATCTTTAGGTTTAGTCAGCTTTTATCCACCAAAGACTAATATGGATAAACAGGTAGGAGGAGAGCCCTGTGATTCAGTCCTTAGTCAGAGAGAATTAATAGAATTATTTATACTCAGTTCTCAGTGATCCCCAGCCTTTCAGCCAAGAGGGCTGTGCATACTTAAAGGACACACACACACACACATAATTTGCACATTTGCATTTTAGGAAGGGGTACAGAAGAAATCAATTCATGAACTTTTATCATGATGCAGAGAAGTACATGTCAAGCTGAAATCTTATGTGACTTCAGCAATAGGCAAACTACTACAATAATTAACACAACATGTTAAAGGAACCTTCTCAGTATTAGAGGCAGCCTCAGTGTGCTCTAAGGACAATTTGAGTCAGGGGTAAACTATGTGCAAGAATCCTGAGCCTTGAGAGAAGGCTTAATGAAGGAGAAAGCCACAGGACTCTTTTGGCAGGCAATATTTCTATTTATCACAATTCTCATGAAAGCTTTTTCCCTCTTTCCACAGAAGTGTTAGACTGCAATGAAGTGTGACATGGGTAGGTTGATAGTGCTACTCATCCCATTAAAGCTAAAACCTGTGATTTTTCAGCAAGAGCAGGAGTAGGTTTATAGGTCCCTTTGGTCCTGACATGCAGTGTTATACCTTTTGTTACTAGATTGTACTTAAGTCTTTGCAAGGAAACACCAGCACAGCTTTGCATGGCCAGCTAGTGGTGTTACAGCAGAAGTTTGCCATGGAATTGTTTGCTAGTCCTCACCACTGACCATCAGCTCTTCAACTTTGGTTCAAAATGACAAATCTTTCCTTTTTATGTAAATTTTAATTTCATTTATTGGCTTTCTATTTATTTTTCCTTTTTTTAAATTTCCACTGTAGGCTCAAATTTGAAAACAATAGAAAGGTCCAAATCTTGCTTTCTGGGCTTTGATCTGTAGGGAGATTTGCCAGGGAGTGCTAAGGTGAGTGTGCTGAATTGCTAAAGTGGAAAGAGTAGAAATGATGAGGGAATTAGAGCATCTCTCTTATGAGGAGGGGCTGAGAGACCTGGGCTCTTTAGCCTGGAAAAGACTGAGAGGGGATCTTAGCAATGATGATCAATATCTAAAGGGTGGTGGTCACGAGGATGGGTCCAGCCTTTTTTTCTGTGGTGCCCAATGAGAGGAAATGGGCACAAACTAAAACACAGGAGGTTTCACTTGAGCATAAGGAGAAGGTTCTTTAGGGAGCACTGGACTAGGCTGCCATAGACATTGTTGTCTTCTCTAGAGACTTTCAAAACTCACTTGGATGTGCTCCTGTGCAACTTGATCTAGGAGAAACGAAGTTGGTAAGGGGTTTGGAACACAAGCCCTATGAGGAGAGGCTGAGGGAGCTGGGGTTGCTTAGCCTGGAGAGGAGGAGACTCAGGGGAGACCTTATTGCTCTCTACAAGTACCTGAAGGGAAGTTGTAGACAAGCAGATGTTGGTCTCTTCTCCCAGGCAGCCAGTGCCAGAACAAGAGGACACAGTCTCAGGCTGCGCCAGGGAAGGTTTAGGCTGGATGTTAGGAAAAAGTTCTATACAGGGAGAGTGATTGTCCATTGGAATGGGCTGCCCAGGGAGGTGACGGAGTAACCATCATTGGAGGTGTTCAGGAGGAGACTTGATGGGGTGCTTGGTGCCACGGGTTAGTTGTTTAGGTGAGTTGGATTGGTTGATGGGTTGGATGCAATGATCTTGAAGGTCTCTTCCAACCTGGTGGTTGTTGTTGTTGTTGTTGTTATTATTATTACCACTATTGCAGAGAAATTGGGCTAGGTGATCTCTGGAGGTCCCTTCCAACCCACATCATTCTGTGGTTCTGTGACAGGACCTTGCAGAGCACTCAAACTGCCAGAGTAAGACAGAGGTACCTGCATGGGAAATACCAGGGGAACATTTTGTTCCAGTATTTCTTTTGAGTCAGATGATTTTAAAGCTAAAGAAATAAAGGATAAATTCAAGGGACTTTTAATAAAGGTGTTGAGATAGAACAGTGAAGTCAGGATATCAAGCTATCAACTTCATCTCAAACTCAATGACAGAATCAATCCAACATTTGTAAAGACTCTGGAGATGTTTGAAAATCTGGAAGACAAAAGATCAGATTTGTGAAGGCTAGGTTTTCCAGGGGGAAAGGAAAGAGAAAAGAGGCTTCCATTTTATCAGTAACTTTTAAAGGAAATCTTTGTATATGTGTCCCTGGTTTTGCAATACAAAGGCAAATCCTTCTGCTGACAAGTCACCAAGTCTACTATTAATAGACTTTCTAATCCTCCAAATATGGTGAACACTTTAGAGTTTGCCAGGAATGTAGATTAGATGCTATCTGAGAAGTAGCTGGGGTTTATTGATACAATGTGACTCAATTAATTTTGGCTAGAGCATGGCTTTCTTCCTATCAGTAGTAGAAAAATGCCAGTCTGCTCACATCAAGTGCCTGTTTACCTGCTGCTCTTTGGTATTTCCTTGGTGGTTATGGCCAGAAAACTTGTTTCTACACTGTGCTGAAACCCCTTTTTGGGTATTGTTGAGAGTGTTCTCTCTTTGCAAGACATGTGTGTGGGTTTCCCAGCAGCTAAAGATTCAATAAGCAAAAGAGGTGCGTTTCCTCTGTCACCAATTTACTTCGGCCCATTGGGATTTCAGTGGTCCTAACATTAGATTAGCTTAAAGGAGGTGAGTAGATAATGCAAAAAGAAAACCCAAACCAAACAAAAAACCACCCAAATTCTGCATTTTTTTTTCTTTTTCTAAGTCAGAAAGGAGAGGAGAGAAAGAATTGTGCCATCCTTACCTCATAAATACTGGTTTATCATATCCTTCTCTTCTCACTTTTTGGCATTCACAGTTTCTAAAAACACTTTCTCACATACTGTGACCGTTTGAGGCTGTCCCTTTAAGAAAGGGGACATTGTGGCTGAATGTTTATAAACAAAAGACAGATCTAAACTAATTTCATTGGTAGATTGGTGGAAAGCACCTTTGAACTGGGAGCACAGCAGAGACCCCTGGGCAGTCTTGCACTTCTCCCCCTTCCTGTTGGCAGCTCGCAGCTTCTGGGCTTTCGACCAGACTGACCTTGAGCAAAGATACGGCCTCTACTAACACATATAACTGCTTCTAATTAACAACTTATTCCTTTTTCTCTCTTTCTAACCCTCTTTGGGGAAAAAGGGGAGAGAAAGGGGTACAGGGGGAAACCCTCCCTCCATACGGGGGAAGGGAATCTCATTTCTGTGTTACTTTGTTGCATATTTCTGTATATATTGTAAATACTGTAAATTCTGTATGTAAACCTGCATTCCCTAAACTGCTTTGTAAATATAGCACATTCCTTTGCTAATCCGGCTGCGTTTTCTTTTCCTTTCAATTTTCTTCCCTTTACTTACGGGGGGTGGGGGTGGGGGGGGAAGAAGGCTTTGCGGCCTTCCCCTTCAACCCTCGACACATACCCAAGTTTGGTTCATTCTGAATTCAACAGGTATAAAATGATGAACTCTCCCTCAGCAGTGATCAGGTGTGAGCAGCAGCATCTGCTCTAACAACCAGTACAATTGCCACTGGAATCGCTCCACCTTAAGGCCACCAGGTTGTGTGGCTGTCAGAAGGCTCAGGCGCAGCACTTCCATCGCCAGCAGCTCCTTCTGAACAGCCTCCAAACACTCACTGGTTCTCTGTGCAACAAGTATGAACAATGTAAAAAAGCAAAGTCTGTATTTTTTAATCTGTCCTCCTGCTTGTGAATGCATAAAACAGCAGCTTGATTTGAAAGGAGAACCTGGCAAAACTCTTCCAGTGACTAAAGTGTTCATACAAATCACCGTGTTAATTATATAGCCTAAAAATTATGCAAATAATCTTTTTAGCCGTGAATTAATCAATGTTAATCACTTGAAAAATTGCTTTGAACTGGATTCTTTTTTTTTTTTTTTAATAAAAATGTGTCAAAGTATTTAAAATGCTGATGGTGAGCTGACACGTTAATAGTTCTGTTTTATCTGTTTTTAATAGTGACAGACGAATGCTCCCTACGTTATTTTGGTGTTGAGCAACACACACAGTAGGTGATCGCAGGTGTAAACCTCTTACACTGGGCTGCAGAGTCTTGCAAGTGTTTGGAAAACAACAATCCTGATTTCACATCTCTGTACTTCATTTTAGACACTTATGGTGCCAGAGAGATCATCCTAATGGAAATGTAAAAACTAGATTAACTGTGTGAGACACAGTCAAACAAGGCACTTGACCTCTTCTTCAGAGCTGCGGACATAAATTGCTGTCTAATCTAAATACGGTAGAAAATAGTTCTCAAGACCAGAGTGTGGGAATGCATTTGGGTCAGAACCTTTCATTCACAAATCATTTGACAAACCCATATCTGTTTATTGACTCAAAGATGCATTTAGTTCAAACACCTTCTCTGGTGAAGGTTGGCACGAATCTGGAAAGTCAGATGACCAGGTCTTGACTCGGCACCTCCCCCAGCTGTGATGTATCATAGTTTCATTCAGGGTTGGAAGGGACCACAAGGATCAGCTAGTTCCAACCCCCCTGCCATGGGCAGGGACACACCACACTAGATCAGCCTGGCCAGAGCCTCATCCAGCCTGGGCTTAAACACCTCCAGGGACGGGGCCTCAACAACCTCCCTGGACAACACATTCCAGGGCTTCACCACTCTCATGGTAAAGAACTTCCTCCTCACCTCCAGCCTGAATCTCCCCACCTCCAGCTTCATTCCATTCCCCCTAGTCCTATCATTACCTGAGATCCTGAGAAGTCCCTTCCCAGCCTTCCTGTAGGCCCCCTTCAGATACTGGAAGGCCACAATTAGGTCACCTCGGAGCCTTCTTTTCTCCAGACTGAACAGCCCCAACTCCTTCTGTCTGTCCTCATAGGAGAGGTGCTCCAGCCCTCTGATCATCCTTGTGGCCCTTCTCTGGACATGTTCCAGCACGTCCAGATCCCTCTTGGAATAGGGGCTCCAGAACTGGACACAGTACTCCAGGTGGGGTCTCACCAGAGCTGAGTAGAGGGGGGAGAATCACCTCCCTTGACCTTCTGGCCACACTTCTCCTGATGCAGCCCAGGATCTGATTGGCTTTGCAGGCTGCAAGTGCACACTGAGAGCTCCTGTTGAGATTCTTGTCCACCAGCACCCCCAAGTCTCTCTCCTCAGGGCTACTTTCCAGCCAGTCACTGCCCAGCCTGGATTTGTGCCTGGGATTGCCTCGACCCAGATGCAGGACCCTACACTTGCTCTTGTTGAACCTCATGAGGTTGGCTTGTGCCCACCTCTCCAGCCTGTCAAGGTCCCTCTGGATGGCCTCCCTTCCCTCCAGCGTGTCTGCTGCACCACACAGCTTGGTGTCATCAGCAAACTTGACCCGGTGCTTTTAAGCATACCTAGGCCCAGGAGCAACCATGCTGCTACTGCTCAAGATGGATCTATACCTACTTCTACACCTGGGCATCTGCTTGAATTTTTGAGACTCCAAATTTTCCAGTGTTTTTTCTTAGGGTTTAGAAAACCAGAATCTAACACAGCTAACCAGCACAGCATCTCCCAGAACACACAAAACACAAAGTGCCAGTAGAAATGTTTAGACATCCTTCCAGCTTGGATTTTAACAGCAGACCAAACCACAGAATCACTCTGGTTGAGAAAGACCTTTAAAATCATCAAGTCCAACCATTATCTAATTCCACTAGGGCCACTACTACACCATATGCTTGAGCACCACATCTAGATGGCTTTTAAAGACATCCAGAGATAACTTTTTTTGGGTAATGGATTGTATTCACTTAAGTTCCCTGAGTTATTGCATTACTACTGCCCTCCTTCAGGACTCAGATAAAAGGGATCAATTTCTGCTTTCTCCAAGGAAGACTTACATCACACCAGGCTGTCTAACTTATCTATGCCACACTCTTTGTTGGGAAAATAAATAGTTTATCAGAAATCTTTCTGAAATATTTTTGATCTTTTTATGCACGATTCTGCTCAGGATGGAGACTCCCTACCTTTGTCTGATTCATCCCTGATCAAAAGGTACACTGTGAAGGAGTCTGTGGGTCGGGTTTTGCACTTGAAGGTGGAAAGCTGGTAACCTGGAAGAATACAGAAATGGAGGGCTCAGAAATACTGATGAATGTTAGTGATCAAATCTTAGCCACCCAGCAATGACTGACACAGATGTTACTTTTGCAGGTAAATCTTATGGTACATGAAGCATTAGTCATATCTTTTAAATAATTCAAGAGAATATTAATGTCCTCCAACTGCCTTGCACTTTAGAGTGACAGGTGTGTTTAAATTAGCCTCTCAAAAAACACCTGGACTATCCAAGACATTAATTTACTCCAGGACCACCAGCTTTAAGCATCTGATCCTCCACTCCTTTTGACTCCAATGTAAGGGTTGACAGACCTTGCCTAGCCAGACAAGGGAAAAAAGCTTCTGTCCTCTACCTAATATGCATTGATGGGAGGAAAAGAGCAGGGGTATATTTTTTTCCCAGCCCACTTGTGTTACTATGGAAGGGAGGAACTAGCAATGTCAGTCTGAATGGTTTTAAAAGGCCATTATGGTTTGGTCTGCCAGTTTGCTGATCTCTATCAGGACACTGTTGTCACAAACTAAGAATTGGGGTTTTTTTAACTAAGAAAAGAAATGCACTAATGAGGACAGCAAGGTAAGAAGGACTCTTTTGACAGAAGCTGTAAAGGGGGCAGGATGGTGTCATTTTCAGAGTAGGTCTGTCAAGCCTAGAAGCAAAGGGGGAGGATCAGGACCACAATCCTGCTTGTGACACCTCTGCTTGTGACACTTATATCTGCTTGTGACACTTACCTCTGTTTGCAGTCTTCTGCCTTTGTGCATAACCTCCCCCAGCACTGTTGCCATGCTTTGAGGCTGGGTGACTTTAAGAACCACAAAGTTACAGACCTCCAGAGGCTAGGTAGGTCCAGGAGGTGGATAGGAATTTGCAGTCTTTTGTTATTTCATTCCCATGAGCTGTTCTTCCCCCTTTTCCCTCCCTCTCTGCTCCTGGGATGATGTGTGGAGCCTTCTCTCGGGTTTAGTGCAGGGGGTGAGGCCTGGTTGAGCCTTGCTCCTGCTGCCGGTCTGGGGCTTGAGTGGCCTGGCTGTCCTTGCAGCTGGGGAGCTGAACTGGTGGCTGCACCACTTGAGTATGGGGGACTGCAGAGAGCCACAATATGGGTGGGGGGCATTTGGGCCTGAGATTTTGGCCTGGTTTGGAGGGAGATTTTTGGCATCTTTGGCCTAAGGAGGTTTTGGAGAGCTGCAGCCACAGAATCACAGAATCACAAAGGTTGGAAGAGACCTCAAAGATCATCAAGTCCAACCTGTCACCCAAGACCTCGTGACTAAACCATGGCACCCAGTGCCACATCCAATCCCCTCTTGAACACCTCCAGAGATGGTGACTCCACCACCTCCATGGGCAGCACATTCCGTGGCGAATGACTCTCAGTGAAGAAATTTCTTCTCACCTTGAGCCTAAACTTCCCCTGGTGTAGCTTGAGACTATGTCCCCTTGTTCTGGTGCTGGTTGCCTGGGAGAAGACACCAACCCCCACTTGGCTACAACCTCCCTTCAGGTAGTTGTAGAGGGCAATAAGGTCTCCCCTGAGCCTCCTCTTCTGCAGGCTAAATAATCCCAGCTCCCTCAATGGAAGCCTATGGATTTCTTTGTATCTTATATGCTTTTGCACTGCTTAGATGTAGTTTTGAATAGCATTTCCATTTGAACTTCTAATTCTATCCAATCCTAAGGTGGAGGGTAGATTATAGATAGAATAGAGGATTCTACTTTGAGAAGAGTTATAGATCCTGCCTCACTCCTTAAGCCCAGACAGCTGTTCAGCACCCCAGTTTCTGTCAGGCACCTCTTCTCAATATATGAGACATAAATATGGCTGTGAACATTAGCTCAAATCTGGTGATGGGTGAAAAGAGCACCTCTAGTTCTCATCCTATGTCTGGGTAGCTTTGATGCTGCCTGGCCTTTGTTATTTCTGCAGCTGAACCAAAGGGTTGCTTTTCCCAGATGCCACTCTCTGTTTCCTATTTGAAGAGCCGACAACATTTTTTGCTCTGAAAGGTGGAGAAGAGAGGTATTGTTATATCTACCTTCCACAGAGATTAAGTAAAGCCCTAGTTACCTTACCACTGTCAAACAAAGAAGCCCCCTCCCTTCTCCGCTGCCTGTTACCTAAGTAACAAGGAGCATGGCTTTTCCACGTTCATCATCAGGTAGCATTGTTAGCTGAAGTGGGATCCAAACACCTAGGTTATGTTTGCTTCACAAAACCTTTCATCAGGAGCCTGAACCGTCCAGATAGCACAGCAAAGGGGAAGAACCACAACTGATCAAAGAGGAATATCTTTCTTGAACCAGGAATATAAAATGGGATTTTATAGCCACATGTCCACTTCAAAAAGAGTCTATGAATTTCAAATGCACAAGTGCAGTTGTAACTATTTCCAGAACCCACAGTATTATCTTGAGAACAAACCTTTACATTTAAGGCCAAATCTCCCTAACACAGGAAATTCTTGTGTCCCTGTCTGGATTGTTTTACAGTGACACAACGGCTCGACGTGCTGCACTGCTGAATCTGGCTGCACAACCCCTTCACCCCACGGGGAACAACTGCCAACAGCTCCTTGGCAGCTGCCGTTTGTGCCAGTTGTACCAGAGCTGCACGGTTTCCTCAGGCCCTGGGAATGCTGCTGGGAGCTTCCAAAAGTCCCCAATGTCCTTGCCTTGCCTTCCGAGCTCTGGGGACGCAGTTGAGGATCTTCTACTCTGTGTCTCTGGGGTAATGCCTTTATTTTTCATTTCAGCTGTGAATTTGGAAAGAGAAATGGTTTAATTGTCCCTTAAGGATCACTGTAGTCCTGTGCATTTGGTTTGTCAGAGTTCTGCTCTTCCAGGGAGATGGAAGGAGTAAGGAAAATGCAGCAGTTAGTTCCAGTATATGCTTTCAGACAAATATTCTTTATGGTTTACATTAGGAAGCTGACTTTGGATGTATGTTGGAGCTTGGATAGGAGTCCAGTGTGATTGACAGGGACAAATGGTGACGTAGTATTCAAGGAAAAAGAGTGTATATCCACCATCAAGACTGGTAAAGACACTAATGCTCAAATCTAATTCTCCTTTTAAAAGATCCTTTGTTTTTCAGCAGAGCAGTTGCAGCTGTCAGTGCTGACAAGGTGGAATTTGCTAATTCATATCTCCTGCTTGCACTCTGTAGAGAAGCTAAATTGTTTAATGAAAAAGCTTTTAAAATAGTAATAGTAATAATGAGAGTAATAATAGCAACAGTAATAATGATTCTAATGGTAACAGAAATAATAATACAAATAGTACTACTCTTAATGTAACTATTATTAATATTAATCACATATTTATTAATAGCAAGGATAATATCAACTATAGCAGCAACAAAACTGTGCTCTTCATCTGCAATTCTGACTTTGATCTTTCAAGGACTGTGGCTAGAATGAGGGAGGAAGGAAAATGAGACAAATGGAAATATTATGCCTATTGTTTTACAAATCTACTTTCTGTCATGCAGTTTCTTTGTTATCACTGATAATTGCTGAAATATTTTGCCTGCTTTGTATTCTTTTCTGCTGTCTTCTGAATCTGTCTCTCTGTATCCTTGTGACAAACAACAGATGCCAGTTCTTCTTGAGCATTTTGCATCATAAATTTGTGCAGTGTTGGATGGGTGACTTTGTGGCATAGAGAGGGTTAATTCCCACTGCAGACTCTCGTATTTCAAGAGTCAAAGAGTGATTTATCCACTGCCAGGAGCTGGTATCTATCCCATCTGTGGAAATGCATAACTCAGGCAGGTCCTAATGTCTCAGGGCAAACAGGGACTTGGGAACAACAGAAAAATCTGCTGTTAAAAAAGCCTCACAGGAGACACACAGTGTCTGTACAGCTATATCACACAGAGGAGCACATCAGGGACCAAAAGGCCTACTTAAACTTGCAAGAAAAGACTATGTTATATAACCTGCTATTGTCCAAGCCTATTTCCACGCTAATGTTGTGTTTCCAAACGAATGGTGCTTAGCTTGAAAGTGGCTTTTAATTCATTGTGCTTAGATTCTAAGCCGAAAAGCCAGAAAGAGACGAAATCCAAACAGGGCTCCTGAGGTTTTGTCTGGAATTATTTATTTACAAGGGGAATCTTTTGCTAATGTGACCACAGAAAGTCCAGTCAAGCCTGAGTGCCTAGGAACATGTAGTACGCAATGTAAAGTAACAACCATGGATATTTTTCATGAAAAAGAAGGTCAGGTGAGGCTGAGCAGACAATTTTGAGCATCCTCCAGAAAGTTTTGCATTAGTGAAGATACCTGACTGTTAGTTTTACCCCATATTACTCCCTAATTGCTTGGCATAGGAACATGTATTTGTCTTTGTCTTCTCACATCAGATTTTTGTCTAAAATTGTCTTTACTTTCATCTGTTTTGGCAGTATGATCAACTATGAGCATGCCTGGGAAAATAATTTCTAGGCTGATTTCTATTGAAACTTATTTTTTTCCAGGGCAAAGTCTGAAGACAAACTTGAAATGCATCAATGGAAACTGGGAACTAGGTGTGAAAATTGAAATTCAGGAACAACTGAGTGCATATGTTTATGTAACATATATCTCTGTCTTGTTCTGTTACCACAGGAATGCTGTGTTAAAAAACCAACAAACCCAACAAAACTAAATCCTGTTCTCAAAGCAAACATAATCAGCAGTCAAACCATCTTCCTTTGGAAGGCTATTTTTGACAAGCCAGCACACCAAGCTCATTTAGGTGATTAGAATAATTCCCAATCAATATTTCTGATGGAGGTAATTAATGTCAAGTCAGAGCCAATCCCCATCTCTAATAATGGGTTGACTACTTTTTATACTCTGCACAGCATCACCCTTGGATGCAGCTTGGCCTGAAGTAAAGGACAATTAAAGTGGACTTTTTGTCATTGCTTCTTAAAAAGGGTCACTTCCAGCTATTCTTTGTTCACTCCCATGGAAGTTGCCATATCTGTGTGACAGCTTCTGAGAATTTCCCCAGGTGTGAAGGCAAAGCCACAGGGGTGATAATAAAACACAAGTCATTATGAATACCATGAATAAAGAACATCAAGGGAAAATTGTATCATATGGAACTGCTAAAGCTCATGCAAATGCATCCCACCTTGACACAGATGCCCTCCCTGAAGCTAGTATTTGGTACAGTCAGAGCAAAGAACACTGAGAACCCCCCAATGTCCTAACCAAGGGGACTGCATTAGCCTGATCTCCCTTCACTGAGGGAGACCTGAAGCCTCATGCCTTGATGATATACTCAGCTCACTTCAGCAAGGAGACCAGCTAGGATGTCTTGTAACATCCTTGCTTTCTGGAAGTAGTTTTACAATCAGTGGGTCTTTCTGTGTGTTAGAAATGGTTCATTATTCAGTCACATGCCCAAACTGAGGCTCCACAAGCAGTTTTTCAGTATCATGTCTAATCAGGAGTGCTGCCCATGGAATACTTTGTTAGAGATTTTCTGCTGTACCTGCTGAGTTTCTATTGTGTAGCTTTGGAGTAATTTCTTTTTCTGAAACCTAATCTCCCAAATGTCCCTTAATGAGCCAGTGTGCCTCACGGTGTCAAGGTGATGTGACCCAGTGTGCTTGCCAGATGTCCCCAGACAGATGCTGCTTTGCACTCAGACCAGTCTGCCTGCAGAGACAAGGCTTTGTGATGGTCAGTCACATTAAATGGAGGGCAGATGTACTATAAAGTTCAACTAGCTGTCTCCTACAGATTGAAGAAAAAATCGTGTGAAGGCACTGTGTATGCAACTCTCTAGCTGAAAAATTGTGCAGACACCAAGCTTTAACCTAGGTCAGCTATGATACCTAGGTCTGGTTTAGTTCTATAGTTTGGGTATACTTCAGTATATCCAAAATAAGTCAATACTCAGGCATGCTGATGCCAAATATCTTGGAACTGTGATTCATGAAATAGCAATCACAAATGGAAAAAACACAATTACTGCAGAGTTGTGTATTGTCACAGCTACACCTCTGATTGTTTCCAGGGAAGTGGTGAAGTCATAGAATCATAGAATCAATAAGGTTGGAAAAGACCTCAGAGATCATTGAGTTCAACCTCTCACCCAACACCTCCTGACAACTAAACCATGGCACCAAGTGCCACATCCAATCTCCTCCTGAACACCTCCAGGAATGGGGACTCCACCACCTCCCTGGGCAGCACATTCCAATGGCTAACAACTCTCTCTGGGAAGAACTTTCTCCTCACCTCCAGCCTAAACTTCCCCTGGCACAGCTTGAGACTGTGTCCTCTTGTTCTGGTGCTGGTTGCCTGGGAATAGAGACCAAACCCCTCCTGGCTACAACCTCCCTTCAAGTAGTTGTAGGCAGCAATAAGTTCTCCCCTGAGCCTTCTCTTCTCCAGGCTAAACAATACCAGCTCCTTCATCCTCTCCTTATAAGTATTGTGCTTGAGGCCTCTCCCCAGCCTCGCTGCCCCTCTCTGGACAAGTTAAGAGTCTCAATGTCCTTCTTAAATTGAGTCACCAGCACTGGAGGTGTTCAAAAGCTGCGTAGACATGGTTTAGTGGGGCATGGTGGTGTTGGATTGATGGTTGAACTTGATGATCTTAGAAGTATTTTCCAACCTTAACGATTCTATGACTCTGAACTAAAATCAAAACAAACAAACAGAAAGAGTAGAAATGTCTGTTTCAATGGAAACCAGCTGATGATTCAAATGAGTATTAGTGTTTTTCTTCATATGCATATCAAAGCACAGAGACAGACACCACTTTAATCCTATGTTTCCTTCTGCATGTGTCTTTACTTTTCACTCAAGTCAGTACCACCCACTCTCACCTTACTTCCGTCCTATATTTAATTCTTTTCAGTTGATTACTGGCTGTTTCTGATAAGAACATACTCCTAGCATTCATCAGATATAGAAGGGTTAAGGTTCAGTTCCCTTTCCTTGACTCTGCTGTGCTGTTGGATATGCACTGCAGTAGCAGGTCCTTTTCTTTTGTTTAGTTTTGTTTTGTAGGACTGAACTCAGGGTTCCCCAGTAATGTGTTAGCAGGCAAGCTCAAACACTGTTCTGCATTTTCTTGTTTTGGCTGATGGTTTGACTCGATTTCTCAAATGCCAGCTTGTGTCAGTATGAAAGTCTCTCCTCTCATTACCTAGTAATTCAGTGTGATCTCTTGTCTTGCCCTATTCCCTTTTTAATAAAATCATCAAGGCAACCCGGAAATCAGCTCATAAAATTTGGATAATGCCACTTTGATCATATGAGCACAACTTTTCATCCCAAGCCAGGGATGTGAATTAGAATCTGTTAAATAGTAAACCTCTGCCATTTTCCTAAAATAAAATGTCCAAATAATTGCTTTACTTTGATTAGTCAGTAAGGATTCTCACTGGAACACCCATTACCTGGGGTCAAGGGTTATATGCAGGTATCTATAGCAACATATAACATTTCCTTCCCTCTTCATCAGATTGTTACTTTTCCCTATCCAGGCAACTATGGAACAAAAAGAGCCTTCATTTTCTTTTCCTCAGCACAGACTTACACATCTCAGGAATCTAGTGTGAAGAGAAACACAACCTGCTGCTACAACCCCCTCCATCACCACTGAATGCGAGATCTGATCCCAGGACACTCTACTTGCCGTGTAGCCCCTCTGAGTGGGAAGTACCTTTTGTTGATTCAAGCCAAGAGCATTTTCACATTGTGCCTAAGACCTCATGGGAAGAAAATGAGGAGAAATTGTGTGCACCTGGGTTTGGAGATTGCTTGCAAGAACTAGAGTAGTTTCAAATATTGCAGGTTTCTTATTGTTTAAATACGAACAAGGAGAGAAAAAGGACATTTTGCCAAAGACCTCCTACCAGGATAGCCAGAGAAGGGTCGAGTTCAATATATAAGCTAGCTCAGGGAATTAATGCTTGCTTTGCTAGGTGAAGAAGTGTACAGATTTTGTGCTGTCCTCCTGTGCAATGTGAATTTCACAGATTAGTGTAAAGGAAACCATTCAACCTGAGCCAGGCACCAAGCTTTAGGTTTTAACAAAATTTGTAACAAGCCTGAGAATTTTGGTCAGATTCCTAAAGAACAAATATGATATTCTGTATCATTTTCAAATGGTAATGCTCATTTTTCAAAGCAAATGTGCATACACATACTTAAAGGCAAAACTTAGTTTACCTTGGTTCTGTGTGTTTTTGCCAAGGCCATGGTTATCTCTAGCAAATGTCACACCCATCTCCCCTGACTTTGTCCCCCTTTAAGGGAGCAACTGTGTAACTTCCAATGCAGATGCCTAGAGCTGGACTTGTTGTAAGGTATTTGTGCATAGGACAGTTTTAGCCTGCTTCCCAGAATGAATGTTTGGCATATTCAAGGGATGCAGAGACAACCAAACAGTTCTCCTTGTGGCCACTGGGCTGTGGAACCTTGATTTCCAGTTGGATTTTTGTTTCTCTCTCTCTCTCACTTCTTCTGCTCTTGTATTTTGGTTTCAGAAGATCAGCCCATGATTGAGTGTGAGCATAAATAGCAGCAAAGGGAGTAAGGCATGGAGGCGAGAGGGCAGGTGGTAGGAGCCGAAATGGAAACAGTGAGGGAAAGACAACCATACACATACAGTTATACAATCAGATACCTCTGAATATAGCACACCATTTATTTCAGGATCTTGCTGCATAAAACAAGAACAACATCCAGGCATTAATATTTTCCCTAGTTCTCTCTTCTTACATACCCAAACTGAACATTTATTATTTCATTTCCATCTGAATAGCAATATAAGTGAAAAAATAAAATAACCCCCTGACTTTACAACATTGATTAGCTTTGTGCTCCAGCTCTTTGGCTGAGATGGCCTCTCTCACATCTCAAGCAAGGAGCATAGCTGTCAAAACACATAAGCCTCAAAACATTTAACCATTCATGTAAAAGAAAAAGAAAAAGGAGAAAGCAGAAGAGAAAGAAGCAACTAAGTAGGAGAAAGGCTTTGCCTCAGTATCCCATGTCCTAGCATTCTTCACTAACCACTGAACTGTTGTGGGCAGCTGCTCTGTGACTGTGATTCCACAGAACTCTGGTATTCATGGAGGAATAATCCTGAAGGGATAAGCTTTTGTCTAAAATCTTTTCAGCAGCCTTAGTCAGGTGGATCTTCCGTAGGACAGGCTAAAGTATCAAATGAAAGGTTAGGAGGATGATCAGAAAAGCACCGACTAGTGAGCAATCAATACTTGTCAGTGCAAAAGACTTGGTCAGTAGAACTGAGGAAGGGTATAGAGCACCGGTTGTAAGCCTTGGCTAGGACAGGCTAACATTTTCAGATGTGGCAGAGCTGAAGCATGTGAGAGTAGAGGGAAGAAAAAAATCCTAGTAGTGACACGAAGCTGATCACTGAGCCTTCGCTTCTGCACCTTCTGCACTGAATAAATAGATCCCTTTCCTTGTATTTCGCCACAGAACCAGGTGCGTATAGCTCCTGGGGGCAAGACGAGAAGTGCAAACGCTGCCAGTCCACGTTGTGGAGACAAGCTGACTATAGATTCCCTAGTAAGAACTGTGAAGATGGTATCTGATTTCACGTGGTGATGACTTTTATGCAGGGGTATGCAGGCTTGAGGGTACCTTTTTTCCTAATTTCATTTTCTAGCTCTTACCCACATGCATAATTCCACAGCTACGAAATTGCAAGCGATGCAGTCAAAAGCTTGCTCAGGTTTTTTAATCCTTATTCTTATTTAAATTGTTCATAGTTTTGTGCCACTAAATTGTTTTAGAAGTCTACTTCTTTGCACTTTTACGAAATCCTGTTTAAAGACACAGATTTTTTCTTCTTTTTAATGTATTTTTTAGCTCTTTTATTGTTTCAGTGAATCAGACCTGGAAAAAAAATCTGAGCTGCTTAATATTTTTGCATGTAGAATATATAAACTATCACTCTTTCCATTTTTAACTCTGTTCCTAATACTTGGATGAGCTGTGTGATAATTGCAGCAAAACAAGTACCAAAATCCAAACCTGAGGGGTTACCAATTGCCCAGGTTTAAAGTGGTGTCTTAATTGACTCTGAGCTATAACTGCGAATCAAAGTGAAGCAAATCACCTAAATTTACCCTCCCCCTTAGTCAGTGGTAAGCTTCATAGGACCCTCCCCAAACCAAATAAGGCCAGGAAGAATGTGCTAAGCACTGAGTGTGCTAAGAATAAAGTTGAGCTGGGATGGATAAGGTTACTTTGAACTCTATATTTCATGGTTCCTGACATACCCCCCAAAGAACTGCAATTATGCTAGTGAGGCTGCAGGAGGGTTACACATTTCTATCCCATTTCTTTTGTTTTTTTCCTGCCTCTCTATGTGTTCCTGTCCTGTTTAGAACTGGGCCTTTCTACTTTTTGTTTGTAGGATGCATGATTCTTAGGATATTAGAAAACACACGCTAAGGATTCACTGTGTGCCATGGCTATTTTTGTTAGGAGCTGACACTTTAGACTGAGCTTTAAGTGCTGTCTGTAGAAGGCCTGAGGTTGCTCTGGGAGGGCAGGAGTCTGCAGAGGAAGCAGAAAGTTCAGAGTGGTAGAAAAGAAGAAGGAACAGAATTAGAAAAAGCAGAGGACCTCCCTCCTTCTCCTTCTGCAGCTCCTGCAAGAGCCAGCAACCCAGACGTATTATCTAAGCTGCCAGAGTAGATCTTGACCTTTCAAACAGAGTATCTCTTACCACCAGCATCATGGCCGAGATGGCAGCAGAAGGTATGGTAACTGTTTTCACATGTAATTAACCAAAAATGATATGTACTTTGACAGTGTCATTGAGCTGCTGTGTCACTATGATTTGTTGCTCTTAGCAAATAACACTTTCGCTCCAGCATCAGTTTGTTTTGTTTGTTGGGTTGCTTTGTAGTATTCTTTCCTGGTTTTCCTTTGCTCTTTTTCGCTTCCATAGCCTGAGTTTCTACTAGTTATTGCAGCTGGATCTCCGTACACCTCTAAAAATAGCATTAATCTTGTTTGCACAACACCACTGTTTAGGCAGCTCCATTAGAATGGTACAAGAAGGGGACATCTGAATGTCAGGTGTTTCCACCCTCATGTCTTTGCTCAGGTAAAGCTTTGGCATGCCCTTATAATTGGAGACTTGCCAGAGTCCGAATAGCTTTGCTTGGTGGCCCTGATTCTGCCATAAGGAGCACTGAGTGTTTATGAAGTTTATCTGAAGTTACTGAAGGGTAAAAGCAGTCAGCTCTGCAATCCTTATCCAGCAAAACTTCCAAAGGAGTCATGGAAAGTTGTTCTGAAATAAGTACAGCAGAGCTAAGCTTGCAAGAATGGAAAGCAATAATATTAACCAATAAATACATAGTCTAAGACATGAATATTTCATGGACTTTAATATTTCCTGACCATTCATATTTAAATAACATTTTAGATGCATAACAATATTTTATAAACCCCAGTCAGACAGGGGGTATATTTAAAATGCAACCTTCTTTCAATGTAATGCTGAATATTTCAGCTGAATTTCATCCCATCCTTTTTTTTTTCCCCTTTTCACAGTGTGAATTACTCCACTGTTTATCTGAATTTAATAATGACACTACAATGGGAGGGGGTGGGGGTGGGGGGGAATGGCTTTGCAACAGTCTTCTGAAAGTTATTTTTATTCTACTTGTCAAGATTATGTGGCATTTCAGAGTATGAAAGTTGTACTTTTCATCTTCCATTTTTCATTATTAATATTTGTAAAAGGATCTGCATTAAGCACCATTAGAGTGTGAGCCTGGTGCCTTCTAAAGGGTTGATGTTAGAGGACTGTGTCAAATTGTACAGCCCTTGCCTGCTGTCTGGTTAGCCAAGGAAAGGAGATGATGTGCCACGACATTTTAATTAGCAGTTGGACAGATCTATAATTTGCTACTGGCAGCAAATAGTGTCAAAACAGGTGGCTCAACCTGAGAGCCCTAACCCACATGTTAGCACTGCTTTGCTCTGGTATTCTTAAGGAGGCCTGTTGGAAACTAGTTGTTTTGTAGCTGCTGGGAGGGAAATCTGTGAAATCACATTTATCTTCCAAAATGCATTCATAGTATCATAGTATCATTCAGGGTTGGAAGGGACCACAAGGATCATCTAGTTCCAACCCCCCTGCCATGGGCAGGGACACCCCACACTAGATCAGCCTGGCCAGAGCCTCATCCAGCCTGGGTTTAAACACCCCCAGGGATGGGGCCTCGACCACCTCCCTGGACAACCCATTCCAGGGCTTCACCACTCTCATGGTGAAGAACCTCCTCCTCACATCCAGCCTGAATCTCCCCACCTCCAGCTTCATTCCATTCCCCCTAGTCCTAGCACTACCTGAGATCCTGAGCAGTCCTTCCCCAGCCTTCCTGTAGGCCCCCTTCAGATACTGGAAGGCCACAATTAGGTCACCTCAGAGCCTTCTCTTCTGCAGACTGAACAGCCCCAACTCCCTCAGTCTGTCCTCATAGGAGAGGTGCTCCAGCCCTCTGAACATCCTTGTGGCCCTTCAGGAGCAGTATCGATATGCCTCTTGGAAGGTTCTCCAACTGAGAGAAGAAAAATATTTAGCAAGACTTTTATTCCCAAATGAATAGGAAAAATAGAAGACTCTTCAGTCAGTCAACTTCTTAAAGAAAGAAACTAAAGCCACATAAAATGAAAATTAAAATATATATCTTCTGAACCTGTTTTTACAGAGGTTCCTCAGCTGCAATACTGTGCAAATAAATAGACTTCAGGTGATAAGGGGCATCAATACCACAAGAACCTGACCTTCAGTATGACAGGTAAACAAGCCATATAATCAGTTCAATTTAGTTTAGTTTTCTTATACTTGCAATGGGCTTACGTCAGCTGGCTGATTTTTAGACTCTGGATCCAGAAGATGAAAATTTTACTTATGGCAGAAAAGTTAGAATTCAGCCTAGGGCTAATGTTTCACTGCAGTTTATTTTCCTCTGGGGCTACTTCTGGCACTCACAAACAATCTGAAAGTTGAAATCTCAACTTCAATTTGGACAAATGAAGCAAGCCAAAACAATTAAAATATCTCTTGTTTCACACAGTCCCTTTTTGACTTTGATTCATAACCCATCCCAGCCCATGGTTTGATGGAGTCTTAGTGACTTCATTAGGATGGAAGTACTTGCTGGTTTTGGTAATATTCTTAACTCTGTTTTACACTGCCAGGGAGACATCAGCTAGACTGTTGGGCTCCCTGCCTTTTGGGGTACCACGCTGGCACATCAGATGCATAAGTGATGTAGATTGCAACAGTGCCATGGACAGTATGGCTGCTGGTTTAGAGACAAGATCCAGCCCTGGCAGAGAGACCCTGTTGGTATCTTTTTCTGACAGCCCATGTCAATACCATGGTTGGTGTCAGAGGCATGGGTTCAATGGGGTGCTCATTCAGGTCAGTAGCACAGTAACTACAATGGCACTCAGTAGCTTGAAAGCGTAACCACCAAGCAATGACCCTGGCCTCTCTACTCCTAGCACAAGCCACATGTGCTTCTGATCCGTTTCAACAGCCATAAATTGTTGTGGAAACACCGGTGAAGTAGGAGATCTCTGAAGACAGCAATTTATAAATGTGCTTAGAAAGTTGGCAGGACCTTGGTTTCCTGCTGACAAATATTTAGGAAAAGATTCCAAAGGATTATCTTCAGCATCCTCATATTACATATAATTGCAACCACAGAAATGTCCTAGTAAAGTGTGAAAGTCCTTAAAAGAAATAACCTTAGTGCAGATACTAAGTACTCTGTCTTTGCAACACCCTCAGGATCTCCTGTTTTTATTGCTGCTGTTGTGTTATTATAGTTATTGCATTTCAGTTGTCACTGAGTATTCAGTAATGGCAGGGACTTGACTGTGATGCACTTAGGAGCTTGCCTACAAAGCCATGGGTGTGCAGCTAAGTACTCTGCTGTGTTTATGAACACGGGGACTGGATCTGTCCAACAGCAGATGTACTTAGAGCTGCCACCACTGAAGTAATACAAAAACCTGGCACCTCTGAGAAATGGCTTTTACCAGCGTACAGCTTAATCGGTATGTGCACAATAGCTCCAGCAGCAGCCCCGTAGTTGGTCCTTTCTAGTCCAATCTACTGCAGGTCACAGTGCAAGGTTGATGGCTGTCCCCTGGCACTTTATCCTCCCACGCAGGGAAGAATGAACAGAGGCTGAGCTCTGCCTGCTGCAATGCTCTGGAGACTGTGCACTGATCTAATGCAGGGAGGTGAGGAGAGGAGAAAGACAAGGTTTCTACGCCAGCTGTTTGTCTGCCACAACTTATTTCCCCAGCGGAGCAAGAGAGAAGCAGGAGTCAAACAGAAATGTGACAATGAGTCACAATTTGGTCCTTATTTTGCTGCTGAGAGCTGTGGAACTACACATGTCCTCTGTCTCAGAGCTTGCTGCAAGGAGACAGGCTAGCCCCAGGGCCACACACAGCTTGTCAGTGGCAACATTAGAATTACCTTCTGCGTTTCCTTCCTTTTCTCAGGCTGTTTGATAACTACAAGAGGTTTTGAGATGAAAAACATTCCAAAAGGCAGATTTAAGAAGATCAGTAGGCTTGAAGATTACTACATGTGAAACTGATAATGCATGAGATATAACACACGAAAGCCAGAGGGTGAAATCATAGCAGCTTCACAAATGTGATGACCAGAAGCTAGCAGCAGTCTGCAGCTGGCAAAAAAGTTTAGCAAAGTCACACTACAGGGCAAGAGGGAGATTGCTTCTTCTCGTGGTAATTCATGAGCTGCTGCTAGAGGTGCTAGTTGTGCTGACTGCAAAAGGGACCTAGATGAATAAATTAGATGGGCTAAAGGCATGTGATGTATTCCCTTGCTTTAAATTAAGGGAAGGATTTAAGAGGTTTCTATAGAATTTATTTGCAGCAAGGAAGTTTGAAAAATTAGAAGATGTCCTCTTTTTCTGGTTTTCAGTGTTGACAAGGAAGCAGATAGTCTATCTTGTGCAGCAGGCTGAGGAAAATGCCACAGTTTTGGCAATGATTTTTGAAGGAATCAGTCCTCTGTTGTTCAGAAGTATCAATAGCCTAAGTACTTGGAGAGACTAAAGGTCAGACAACCCAGGAGTGCTTGTGAAAAAGTAAGACTTTGAGGACAACAGAAGCTTCAAATTCATAGAATCATAGGATATCTTAGGTTGGAAGGGACCTTAGAGATCACTTAATCCAACCTCCCCACTTCTCAACTAGAATTGGCTGCTCAAAGCCTCATTGAACCTGGCCTTCAACACTCCTAGGCAAGAGGCATCCACAACTTCTCTCTGGGCAACCTATTCCAGAGCTTCACCACCCTCATACTGAAGAACTTTTTCCTAAGATCCAGTCTAAACCTACTCTCCCTCACCTTAAAACCATTCCCCTTGTCATATTGCTAGACACCCTTACAAAACATCCCTCTCCAGCCTTCCTTTCTCAAATCCCTTAAAACTTGGATTCCTCTGTGCCCATGGACCTAGACACAGCTGGATAGTTGGGCTGCAGCCAGTGCTTTTTTATAGCCTACTGGGACAAACAAGCATGAGGCCAAATCTGTTTGCTTATGTGTCAGGTTTAGGTTTGAGGATTTGTGGGCTATGTTACTCATAGGTGGTATCCATGCATGTTCAGTTGGCACAGAGAAACTCTGACATTTCATTACATTAAGTAGGCCCTTGGAAAGTCAAGTAGCTATTGGAATGGGCTGCCTGGGAAGGTGGTGGAGTCACCATCATTGGAGGTGTTTAGGAGGAGACTTGATAGGGTGCTTGGTTACATGGTTTAGTTGATTAGATGGTGTTGGATGATAGATTGAACTCTGTGATCTCAAAGGTCTCTTCCAAGCTGCTCAGCTCTATCCTATCCTATCCTATCCTATCCTATTCTATTCTATTCTATTCTATTCTATTCTATTCTATTCTATTCTATTCTATTCTATTCTATTCCATTCCATTCCATTCCATTCCATTCCATTCCATTCATGAGGTGCTGGGTGACAGGTTGGACTTGATGATCTCTGAGGTCTTTTCCAACCTTATTAATTCCATTCCATTCCATTCCATTCCATTCCATTCCATTCCATTCCATTCCATTCCATTCCATTCCATTCCATTCCATTCCATTCCATTCCAACTAATATAGCCTTTCTCACTAAATTTATGCCATTCAGAGGGAATGATGATCTTGATATTGTGCAATACTATAGTTGAAGAGCCATTTATCAAGGTTCTCAGTTTCTACAGTTGGTTTGGTTTAGTTTTGTGGGGTTTTTTTTGGTTTTTTTTCTTCTTTTTGGTGGGGTTTTGTTTGTTGGCTTTGGTTTATGGTGTTTTTTTCTTAATATAGGGACTGATAAATGGTGCATTTCTTTCCTACTAGATAATTATTTCATTTTGACTTGTGATTTCTGTCAAGCTTCATTAGGATAAAAATTGGAACTCAATTAAAATGGGACAAACCCAGCATCTTGAAATGACTGATTAGTGTGCTATAAAAGTGCCCTGACTGTATAGGCAAAACCAACATTAAATAGAACCTGGTTGGAATGATTCAGTGATCAGCTAAGTGATTTATTAAACGAGATTCAGGCTGGATGTGAGGAGGAGGTTCTTCACCATGAGAGTGGTGAAACCCTGGAATGGGTTGTGCAGGGAGGTGGTCGAGGCCCCGTCCCTGGAGGTGTTTAAGCCCAGGCTGGATGAGTCTCTGGGCAGCCTGATCTAGTGTGGGGTGTCCCTGCCCATGGCAGGGGGGTTGGAACTAGATGATCCTTGTGGTCCCTTCCAACCCTGACTGATACTATGATACTATGATACTATATGTAACACAGGTTCTGGCCATGGTATCCTATAAGAATGTATAACTATAGAGCTTATTTTCTTACATGTAATGTTTATTCAAATGTTAGAGAAAGAAAACATAGTTACTACTTTTTTTTTATTATTATTATCTTTTTAAATCCTAATTACTTCTTGAGATGGAGTAAGATCATTGAGTTCAAGCAGTAAACCAAACTGAAATTAAGAACATATTCTTTGCATATGTAAACAGGGTACAGGTTATACTCTCACTGCTCAGCCAGTGATTTCCAACAGCTTGGTGATTTCTTTAACTACCATCACAACTGTAATGTCTTGATCATGGCTTTTTGTTCAAATAAAAGGGGGGTTATAGATTGTAATGGTAAAGACTACAGTAGTGTAAAAGTGCAGTGCTTAGCACAGGTTTTCTTGATATTTGCTTTTTTTAAACATTTAAGTAACAACTTTATTTGTGAATCAAAAAGCCTTCAACAATATTTCCTCCACTTTCCCCACTGCAGCATCATTTGAGTAGGGCTTAAAAAGGAGGCTGATTAAAGATCCATATTGAATTGTCTTTAATAGTTGCAGATGTATAGATAAATATAAAACAGCAACAAAGTTTTGTGGGTTGTTTTGTTTTGTTTTGTTTTTTCCCTTCCTATAGTGTTTTCACACTCATTTGGGCTCAAAGTTCTTTACAGAAAGAGTAATTGGCCATTGGAATGTGCTGCCCAGGGAGGTTGTGGAGTCACCATCCCTGGAGGTGTTCAGAAAAGGATTGGCTGTGGCACTTGAAGCCATGCTTTAGTTGTCATAAGGTGTTAGGTAGTAGGTAGCAGGTTGGACTTGATGATCTCTGAGGTCTTTTCTAACCTGGTTGATTCTATGATTCTATGATTCAAAACCAGTTCAAAGGTATGGCCAAAGAGAACCTTACAGAGATATGCAGGCTTAATCTCCTTTCTGCTTTGCGTAGGCAGAACAAATTGGTAACAGGGAATGTGATGTAGATAAGCAGATCTGAATTGTGAAGTCACTGCAACTAAAGAATTACAGCTACATACAACTGGCTATAGTTCCTATCCTCATAATCCCACTCTCATGGTCTCACCATCTTTAAACGTTGTTGTTATTGTTGTAAATTGTATTTTCATAATTTTGTCTTTGCCTTGTGTCTTCACATAAATCTTGCTTGGGTGCATTGGAACATGACTGTTCAGACTTTGAATCTCTGAGCAGGACTGTGTTCAAGCAGTGTGTGGTCAAGAGGGACCAGCAAGATCTAGCATTTAGTTTCATTCCTACTATGTGCCTCCAGCACAGTTGATTTATGCAAGTGAATCTATTTCAGGAATTACTAAACTAGTACCTGGCTAGCAAATATTTGACTAACAGTAGAGATAGTGACTAAAAAAGGTAGAAGAGATACCAGAGGACACTGCCAAAGGGTCTTGTCCTGTATCACATTCTGTCCTTTCCTTCATAGTCTGATATTTTGAAAACAGCAAGTTTCCTTTCATTTTTCTCTTTTTGTTTTTCTCCTCTCCTTCCTCATCCAAGATAATACTACAGGTAATCTGCAGGAGATGTAACTTTGGTCCCTTCTGTAAATGCAAAACAATCAGAACATAGCAAAGTGCACAGTAAACAGCCACAGTGTTCTACAGACTCATGAGATTTGGAGGAAAAGTGGTGAGCTAACAAAACAACTCATGTAATGTACAGGAGGCTAAACAAAAGGAAGCTGTAGAAGACAGTAGGTGTTTGGGTTTTTTCCCATCTATGCTTAATCTCACCTATGTTACAATTTCAATCATGTTGGCTCAGTTGCTCAAAATCATAGTCAGTGCTGAGTTTCAGCCCTAGACATCAGACTCAAAAAGCTGTGGCTTCAAGTCCTGAATAAGCCTCACTTAAGACCCATTGTTGATTTGGGCTCTTTTTAGCATCGGTCCTGCAGCACAGTTTGAATTTGTCTCTGGCCTAAAAGTTCCACTTGGGTCTGTGCAAAGGCATTTACCATAAGAAAAGAAAATCTGAAATGCCAGGCAGAAAAAATTTCTCACTGGAGAGGGCTCCTCTTTCTGTCTTCAAAGATAGTTTCAAAAAGTCCTTTGCAAACATGTAATGAGTAAAGACCTGCTACTCCCTGTACATGCTTATGTTCTCACAACTTCAAAAGTATCTCTGTACCTTTGCCTGGAGTCAAATTGTCAAGGCACAATGATTCTAAGCCTTTGTAGACTTCTTTGGTATGCAAATGAATTCAATTTTCTCACATATTCCATTATGTAGATTTAAGTTGTGGTTCCCTATGCATGTCAGGAAGGCTAAATCTTGTTTCAATCTTTGCTAAGAGGTTATTCACAATTGACACAATTACCATAAATATAGTTTTCTGCTAACTATTTTACTGTTTTTAGAGGAATAATTTAATACATCTATTCAAATGTTAAGATCCTTATTATGCTTTGACCTTTTTCTCCTATAACATGCAGAACCTTGATTTTGACTTCAAGTCCTACCAAAGTCAACTGAATTGGTACAAGAGCATATATGATGCAGGGTACAAGTTCACATTGTAAAGAGGCAATATCACACATTTATGATAGAGTTCAGGCTATATATATTTCATAGTTTTATAATGCCAATGTTTAAACTGCAAATGTACCATGAATTGCACATTATTTCAGTTGCTTTTCTTGTAATAATAATAATAATAATAATAATAATAATAATAATAATAATAATAATAATAATAAAAACAACCAGGTTGGAAGAGACCTTCAAGATCATCGCGTCCAACCCATCAACCAATCCAACCCACCTAAACAACTAACCCATGGCACCAAGCACCCCATCAAGTCTCCTCCTGAACACCTCCAATGATGGTGACTCCACCACCTCCCTGGGCAGCCCATTCCAACGGGCAATCACTCTCTCTGTATAGAACTTTTTCCTAACATCCAACCTAAACCTCCCCTGGTGCAGCCTGAGACTCTGTCCTCTTGTACTGGTACTGGTTGCCTGGGAGAAGAGACCAACCTCTGCCTGTCTACAACCTCCCTTCAGGTAGCTGTTGAGAGCAAGAAGGTCACCCCTGAGTCTCCTCCTCTCCGGGCTAAGCCACCCCAGCTCCCTCAGCCTCTCCTCATAGGGCTTGTGTTCCAAACCCCTCACCAACTTTGTTGCCCTTCTCTGGACTCGTTCCAGCAAGTCAACCTCCTTCCTAAACTGAGGGGCCCAGAACTGGACACAGTACTCGAGGTGTGGCCTAACCAGTGCAGTGTACAGGGGCAGAATGACCTCCCTGCTCCTGCTGGCCACACTGTTCCTGATGCAGGCCAGGATGCCATTGGGCCTCTTGGCCACCTGGGCACACTGCAGGCTCATGTTCATCCTACCATCGACCAGTACCCCCAGGTCCCTCTTTTTTGTAAAGGGAAAACCTTAAACTTTCTTCTGTCTAAAAATGTTATTGCATCCCTATTCATAATCGGAGGTGTTCAGGAGGAGACTTGATGGGGTGCTTGGTGCCATGGGTTAGTTGTTTAGGAGGGTTGGATTGGTTGATGGGTTGGACGCCATGATCTTGAAGGTCTCTTCCAACCTGGTCTGGTCTATTCTATTCTATTTCTATTCTGAAGAGGACTGAAAAATATGAGCATTCCACAAGGAGAGGTCCAAAGTTAGACACCTCTGAATTTTAAGTAGATATTGGGTTTTATTTTTACTAGGCCTATTATTGTAACACTAATTATAGGAAAAGAACCATGATAGAGGTTGAATGTGACCCTAGGACAGCTACATGGCTAGATAGCTAGATCCTATCATTTGGACCAAAACCACGACAGACTCAGACATGATTTTGTTAGTTGAGAGTGAGTTCTGAGAATACCTAAAAATAATAAAAAAGGAAGGGCTCAAAATTTGTAAATACATTTGATAAAGTCATCATTGGGAGTGTTTAGGAGGAGACTTCATGGGGTGCTTGGTGCCATGGTTTAGTTGTTTAGATGGTGTTGGATGATAGGTTGGACGCAGTGATCTCGAAGGTCTCTTCCAACCTGGTCTATTCTACTCCTATTCTATTCTATTCTATTCTATTCTATTCTATTCTATTCTATTCTATTCTATTCTATTCTATTCTATTCTATTCTATTCTATCACTTGAGCAAGAACCATGGCAGCTCAGAATTGAATACAGACTTCCCTGTGAGATAACTTTTATCCCAAAACACATCATCATAATTTTGCCCATTGATGACAAAAGCCACCTGAAATGCTCTGGACAATGTACTGCTCTACTCTGCTGTTAGTAAACAATGAACTGACAAATTTCCAGGCTAGTATTAGTCAAAACTCTGCTTTCCCAATCCACTTTCTGTTCTTTCCCCTTCCAGAAAGAAATGCAGCAGGGCCCTCTGCCCAGAGACACACCTCCCTGCCTCTGCCCTTCATTTATCACAAGTGAGAAATCCATAGATTTCGTAATACAAGTTTATTACATTTTGCCTGCAAGTTGCTATTGAACCAGAGATTTCCAGTGATTTATTGTTGTTTTCTTTTAGTGATTTATACAGGGCTCATGTAAGAAAGATCACAAGGGAAACTTTGCTGGTGGCTGTTATTCTGGAGAGAGAGGAACTTAGTAACTGGAAATTGTAGAGGAAATAGATAAATATGTGAGAATGCAATTTCAGGAAAGGCTGTTTGCTTTGCAAGCTTAGCTATAAATATTGATGAATGGATGAGGAAAAGGCTGTGGATGCTGTCTCCTTAAACTTTAGTAAAGCCTTGGATGCAGTTTCCCACAGCACAGTCCTGGAGAAACTGGCTGCTCATGACCTGGATGGATGCACACTTAGCTGGGTGAAAAGCTAGCTGGATGCCTGGGGGGAAAGAGTTAACTCCAGATTGTGGTCAGCTACTAGTGGTGTTCCCCAGCACACAGTACGGGGACCAGTTCTCTTTAGAATCTCTACTATTGATCTTAATGAGAGGATTGAGGCACCATCAGTAAGCTTGCAGGTGACACCAAATTCAGTGGGATTACCGCAGAGGGTCTGGGACAGGCTGGATCAAGAAGCCAAGGTGAATTGCATGAGAATCAAAAAGGCCACGCGCCAGGTCCTGCACATGGATCTCAACAACCTCATACAATGCTACAGAGTCAGACAAGAGGGGCTGCCTGGTGGAAAATGACCCAGGGATGTTGGTTAACAGCTGGTTGTTTGCTATAAATTCATTTGCAGTTGTGGACACGTTGAATATGTCAAGTTAACACCTTTGAAATCACTGCTGTTGCTGTTACTACTGACACAATCCTTGCTATCTTTTACTTGAGCATTATTTTACTGTCTCTAACTGAATCAGGGGAATACAGGGGAGACCTTCTTGCTCTCTACAACTACCTGAAGGGTGGTTGTAGCCAAGAGGGGGTTGGTCTCTTCTCCCAGGCAACCAGCACCAGAACAAGAGGACACATTCTCAAGCTGTGCCAAGGGAAGTTTAGGCTCGTGGAGAGGAGAAAGTTGTTCCCAGAGAGAGTTGTTAGCCATTGGAATGGGCTGCCCAGGGTGGTAGTTGAGTCACCAACCCTGGCGGTGTTCAAAATGGGATTGGATGTGGCACTTGAAGCCATGGTCTAGTAGTCATGAGGTGTTGGGTGACAGGTTGGGCTCGATGATCTTTGAGGTCTTTTCCAACCCTATTGATTCAATGATTATATGATCTGCATCTTCAAAAAGCAGATGCATTTACCTACATCTTTAAAGAAAGCTGCCAATAGGCAGTTTGTTAAGTCTCTGAATTTGGCGCTGGAAATGGCTTTCTTGCTTTGGACTAGATTCAGAACTTCGTATCTGTGTTTGCTTTCAATCTTTCCTCTTCTTTTATGCTTTTCATGATTTTAGTTGGAAGAATCAACCTTTTTCTTTTGGCTACATTAAATATAGAAATATTCCCTTTTATTCTCACAGTGATTGGAGAGAGTGTTTTCAATGGTTTTGAAAAGAACTAGAACTACAGTGGTGTCTCATCACCTGAAAAAGAAGATCACTCTATGTGAAAGAGCACATAGTTTTACTTCTTTATTATCAGTTAGTAAGCTGCTTGATTTACCTTCAGTTGCAGAAACTTTTCCTTTGGTTTTTTTGTTTCCAACTTGCTGAAATGCTAGGGCAATGAAGTGGGAAGATAAGGAATTCATAAATTAGTTTATTCATCACTGATTTTATAACCAGCATTTTGTGAACACTTTTTTGGGACACAGACATGAATGATGTGAACTTCCCAACAAAGAGACTGTTCATTTTCCACAGATCTCTCGAGCAAATATAATTTTCATGGCTTGTGTGGTTCTGAAGGTATCATCTGAATTTATTCTGTATGAAAGTTACTTGGCCAAGTTTCCACTACATGTATCTGCAGGTGCTTCAATACTCTAGCTCTTTTTAATCTGTACTTCTTTCTGTAGAAGAGTAGCTCCTGACTTAAAGTGATGTGAACTGAAGAATCAGTTGGGACACAACTATACACTGCATTATATAAATCCTGACAATATTTTCCCATGATGAATAGAACTTACAATTTCTTGCAGTATTGTTATAAGCATTTTCAGCATTTGGTCACAGTAGTCATTGAATCATACAATCAATAAGGTTGGAAAAGACCTCAAGGGTCATCAAGTCCAACCTGTCACCCAACACCTCATGACTATGAAACCAAGGCACCAAGTGCCACATCCAACCCCTTTTTGAACACCTCCAGGGACAGTGATTACACCACCTCCCTGAGCAGCACATTCCAATGGCTAACAACTCTCTCTGGGAAGAACTTTCTCCTCACTTCCCCTGGCACAGCTTGAGACTGTGTCCCCTTGTTCTGGTGCTGGTTGCCTGGGAGAAGAGACCAACCCCCACCTGGCTACAACCTCCCTTCAGGTAGTTGGAGACAGCAATAAGGTCTCCCCTGAGCCTCCTCTTCTCTAGGCTAAGCAACCCCAGCTTCCTCATCCTCTCCTCATAGGGCTGTGCCCAAGGCCTCTCCCCAGCCTTGTTGTCCTTCTCTGGACACATGCAAGAGTCTCAATGTCCTTCTTAAATTGAGGAGCCCAGAACTGGACACAGTTCTCAATGTGTGGCCTAACCAATACTGAGTACAGAGGCACAATGCTAACTTTAACAAAGTCCTGATGTTTAACAGGCTCCCAAGATCGTTTGTGTAGTGGTTTACTGGGAAATAGAACCATCTGAGGAATGCATACCCAAGGCACTCTGTCAGGTTGTGGTTTACCAGGTCTGAGCATTTCTGGACATGGACAGAAGAAAATCTAACCTGCACCTGCCCATTTGGTGACAAAGAAAATACAGCAGCTCTCTCACACACAGATATCTCATGAATGCCCTTTAAAAGCTAAAAAGCTGGACTTGATGATCTCTGAAGTCTTTTCCAACCTTATTGTTTCCATGATTCTATGATTCAATACAGATACCTGAGGGGATGTTGTATTAAAGTGAGGTTGGTCTGTTCAAGCAAGCCACAAGTGACAGGGCAAGAGGAAATGACCTCAAGTTGTGCCAAAGGAATGTTTTGATTGGATGTTAGGAAGAATTTCTTTACTGAAAGGGTTATCAGGCATCGGAAAAGGATCCCCAGGGCAGTAGTGAAGTCCCCATCCCTGAAGGGGTTTAAGAGTCATGTAGACATAGTGCTTAGGAATATGGTTTAGTCAAGGACTTGTCAGTGTTAGATTAATGATTGGACTTGCTGATCTGAAAGGTCTGTTCCAGTCTAGTCAATTCTGTGATTCTGTAATACCACTCCTGTCCTGATAGTACAAGGAGCAGGAATGAAATGTTGATTTGGATGTGGAAACAGGCTCAGCCATAAATAAGACTGATGTCTTATTTAAATTAATAGATGTAAGACTATTTTGCCTGGTTAGGTAGTGCAAACCTTATGGTGCAGTTCGCAGTTGTGGCAGAACCATAAAGGCACTTTAGCTTTCTCCACTTATTTATACATAATAGCCTGCCTGCCTGCCTGCAGGTCCTGGGAAGCACCTGGGATGATGCTCACTGTGTAGGTTCTTTAAGAGCATCATCCTACAGAGTTTCTTCCACACTTCTTGTGTGGCACCTGGTCTAAGGTTTAAATGGAGCACTACCTTAAGTATAACTTTTCTTAGCTTCTTAACAAATGTTCTTACAGTGTCTTATGGCCTACTTCTCTTCCATAGTGTGAATGTTATTCATTATTAGTCATTCAACTATTTTAGACACATTTTGTGTCTATTCTTGTCTTCCATCACAACACTTTAATGGCATTCTGAATGTATTGTACTTTTTGAGGGATGAATTGTGTGAGCGAGCAGAAGATTATCAGTTACGCGAGCGTCAGAAGCGAGTCACTGTGAGCTGTGAGGCTGAAATATCGACTGCAATGTAAATGTTCAGCTTCAATACATGTGAAAGTGTGCATTTTTTATTTATTAGCACTTATCTAATTACAGCTGAAGCTGCATTCTATTGATATAATAGAAAAGGAAATTAAGAAAGAAAGGTTAGGTGATGAATAAGCCTTTGGCCAGAATATAGCAGCCAGCAAACTCTTGCAGGGATGCACACAGAATGACTAAGTGGAGCTCAAAAAGCTTTCTTAAAAATTTAGAGAGGACTGTCAACTTTTACATCTGCACAGGACATCTCCATCTCTTTTTATTATACTGATAAAGTTATGAGTTGAGACTGCTGTATTAATATTCAAGACACTTCAGAGGGTTACTTGAAAGTTTCCTGAAATGAAAAAGTAGCAGCTGTTTTGGTATTCTTCAAATCCAAGATGCAAAGATTTCAAGAAACTTTCTACACATAGTGAATGCATATAAATATATCTATATGTCTCCATATTTATATAGTTCTATATTTATATCTAGCTAGCTAGCTAAATGGATTGAAAAGATGGGCAAAGAAAATTAACAATTACATCTAGAGGAAGCCTGGGATATATTTATATGGAGAGGAGAAGACTCCAAGAAGACCTTACTGGGGCCTTCCAGTATCATAAGAGGGCCTACAAGAAAGTTGGGGAGGGCCTTTTTAGGATGTCAGGTAGTGATAGGACTGGGGGGAATGGAGCAAAACTAGAGGTGGGTAGATTCAGATTGGATGTTAGGAAGAAATTCTTCACCCTGAGGGTTGTGGGACACCAGAACCGGTTGCCCAGCCTCATCCCTGGAATTTCTTAAGGCCAGGGTGGATGTGGCTGTGAGCAACCTGATGCAGTGTGAGGTTTTCCTGCCCATAGCAGGGAGTTGGAACTAGATGATCCTTAAGGCCCCTTCCAACCCTGACAATTCTGTGATTCTATCATTATGCAATGCAGAGGAGCTATGGGCAAGAACTTTGAAAAGAAAACAGATGGTCAGCTCTGTGTCCTGTAGACTTCCAGTATGGCCTTTACTCTTCACTTGATTTCTCCATCAGTTTTTGTTTGTTTGTTTGTTGGTTTGTTTGTTTGTTTGTTGTTTTTTAATGAAAATACTATGGCCTTACATCTCTAAACTGTGAACTGGTGGAAAGATAAATATTAGAAGACCAGGGGTAAATAAATCCATATTAGAAGATCTATGAAAATACTCAGAACACAATTACACATTTTGAAAATGACTTAATCCTAGGTGAAGGTCTAGTAAACAGGAAAATATTATGTTCATGTGGGCATGCTTGAGCATCAATAGAAGATTTGTGAGTATAACACAGGCTGCTTGGAAAGCAGTGTCGGTGTGAAAAATGTTCTTTCAGCTGCTGTCTCTGTGTCATTGATCTAGAACCAAAGGGGGTTTCCCCTGGATGAAAGATTGGGATGAAATCAGGGGAAACATGTAGCAATATCCTTTTCAAACATCATGGCTGAACTCGTATATGCAACCTTGTTCTTCTCTTTTCCTATCACCAGGAGAGTCAAGGAACAAAGCACAGAACAACTAAGGTTGGGGCAAGATGCCAGGAACATTATAGAGATCCTGCAAGTGCCTGATGTGCATGCAGGACGCTTAAGCTGGGTGGAAACTTTGCAACACCTGCTGTGACTGTGGGATGGGAATATTGGAAGTCCTACTGCTTGGATCTGCTACTGCAGAGAATGTGGGGAGGTGTTACAGCTTGTGAACGAGACCTGAATGGTTTTGCAATGACTTTGTGCATGTTTACAGCAGATGGTGAAGATTATTTGATTTAAAATCCATGGGAGGAAATAAGGAAACTAGCATTCCAATCAGGTCAAAATTTTCCCCTGGTGTAGCTCAGTTTCTATTCCAGTTAACAGTAACAGCATACAGAGGCCACCTTGAGATGAAGGCTTTTTTTAAACTCAGAATAAAATCTTTTAAACTGCACTGAGGCAAGATTTTAACATTATGAATCCTTTTTGGACTGATTATGTCATTAAAAAAGTGGAAAGATTTTCCTCTTTGAGGACTGCTCTACCGAAGTCTGCAGAGGTGTTAATTACTCTTCCATAGCCAGATGAGGTGAAGCCCTCTTTTATCTCAGTGTCTACTATTTTAACACAGGCACAAGAACTGAGGCTATGAACTTCAAGGAAATGGATCCCACACCCCTGCACAGGGCAGAGATGTGCCCAGAAAAGGCAACACAGAGATGTTTCAAGAATTTTGTTCCATTTCTCTGCTAGTGCTGATTAGAAAAATGCAAAGAGAGTGAACTAAAATGAGCGATAATTTTGCACCACTCCATGCTTTGCAGCAGCAAGTGTAGTTGGAATGTATTTGCTAGAATTTGGGGTCTGTTGTTAAAAGAATGCCACAAATCTGCCTCTCACTAGAGACTACTTTTGTTTAAGCAAACACATAGGCTTATCAGCAATGTATTCTGCGAAGTTTGGGTTGTATGCTTAGAAGCTTAAAGATAAATGTTTTAGACATACCCTATATAGATAGATATTAAAAATAAATCATCCTCTGCTTTAGGATATCTTTGCATTCAGATCTTATCTGTCACTGAATAACTTTAAAGCACTGTTAGCCTACCACCAACTCTTTCACATGAATCATTTTCAAGATTAAGATATCATTTCTCTGAGTCACTTAACAATTTAACCATGCATTGAAAGTCTTTCCCCCCCCCCCCCCTTTCTAAGGCCTAAATCCTGTAACAAAAACACCCTCCTCAATTTTATATAGAATAATATTTACCCTTTCAAGGAGGAATTGGAAAAGTCATTTTTACTTCTGCTGCTCATCAAAGTAATACTCAATGTCTGTATGTTCACAATATGAGGAACTTCTTCTCTGCTAGTGCTGGTAGTTTTGTTCTCAGTGAAAAAATTTTACTTTCAAATTGTGTCATTATTGCTTTAGGTGGAAACCATTAACACAAAATGTTGTGGTGTTGTCTTGGTCCAGAGACAGAGTTCTTTTAAATATTCCCGTGTTGTGAAATTAGAGGCACAAACGAGGCCAAAATATCAACAGCTAGACTATTTATTACATAAATAAAGTGGACATAAGAAGGGGAGAGGGAGAAAATAGAGAGGGAGAGAGAGAGAAGAGAGAGAGAAGAGGAAAGGAATTATATTGCCACACCCCTCACCCCCCCCAAGACAGTTTGAGTCTGTGGAGGAAAGGTGCTGCAGGAGATGTTGGGTTGGTACAGGAACGGTGCTGAGGCTCTGGCTTTGCAGAAGAGCTGTGGTCCTCTGGGCAGCCTGGGTCTGTAGAGAAAGGGTGCTGAGGCTTTGGCTGGAGAAGAGATGTGGTCCTCTGGGCAGCCTGGGTCTGTAGAGAAAGGGTACTGAGGCTTTGGCTGGAGAAGAGATGTGGTCCTCTGGGCAGCCTGGGTCTGTAGAGAAAGGGTACTGAAGCTTTGGCTGGAGAAGAGCTGTGGTCCTCTGGGCAGCCTCTTTTCTCCGGAGCAGCATTGTCCTGGCTTTCCCTTCTCAGCGGCAGGGTCCGTCTCCTGTGTTTTCCTTCCTCTCCGTTTTCTTCTCCCTAACAAGCCAGTAGTTGCTCAAGTCTTTTATACAATTTTTAGTCCTTAGGTATGTATCCAGGTATTGTCCCTCAGGAATTCCAGGGGCCAGGAAATCATCCTTAGGTAAATGTCCAGGTATCGTTTCTGTGTATTTCTGTGTGTTTGGGCAAGGTGCTTGATGGGGGGGGGGGGGGGGGGGCCTCTGCCTCCTCCGTCTCCATCCAGACAAGCCCCCACACTCCTTACACATCAGGAAACAGGTGGTGAATCCATTGTGTCGCCCTTCCAGGGTACTTGATGGGTAGAGATTATCTTGCCCTAAAGGCGTGCTGGCTGGGTCCTTGGGTCCATTGTTGTAGTTCAGTGTTATCATGATGCAATCACAAGCTGATTTGCATCCAGAATTGGTCTTTGCACCTTCCTTCCAGTGATTTTATCTTTGTTGACTCACACCAAGAGGGACAAACTTTTAGTCTCTCACAGGTGTATTTACTTGAAAAAAAACATTCATTTGGGATTTGGATATATTCTGTCAGGTGAGAAAATAAGATCTTTGGCAAGAAACAGGAAAAACTTGAGATTTTCTAGGATTCTATGATGCTGTGCCACATGGATATCTTGCTGCCTAATGAGGGATATTTCTAGGAATTACGGAGAATGATTTCATTTCTGGAGACAAATAGTGTAGCCATTACTAGGATAAATTAGAAAGCACTGTGAATCTCATATCTGTATGGCAGTGGAGGTGCTCATCTGCTCCACTCCTCCTTCCTCACTGACCCTGGTTCCTGCATGGTTGCCTCTCCCATATCTGTATGGCAGTGGAAGTGCTCATCTGCTCCTCTCCTCCTTCCTCACTCACCCCGGTGCCTGGCTGGTTGCCTCTCCCATATCTGTATGGCAGTGGAAGTGCTCATCTGCTCCTCTCCTCCTTCTTCACTCACCCCAGTGCCTGCATGGTTGCCTCTCTCTCAAGTCCCACTCCTCTTCTAAACAGAAAAGCTCTCAAAAGAAAAGAATTTACCCAACAAATTGAACTACTTACAGGAGCCATGCCAGTAGCCCCCTCCTCTGCTGCCAATCCCCCAGACAGAAAACCAACACAGAGGAACAAATCTGGAATTGCCTTTGCAGAGGTTTTTAAACTGGTACCCTTGTCCTTGGTGAAGATAGAGGATTTTGTAACCTACTATTTACCCAGTGAGTTTCAATACATTTTATGACTATCATTATTTTACAGATGGGAACAGATTTGGTTTTTCCCTCCCCCCTTTTATTTTTTCCATAACAAACAAACAGAGAAGTCAATGTTTTTTTTTTTTTCTCTAATCCCCTCTGAAGGTTTCAGGGATGTGTAGAGCTGAGTTTCCAAAAACAAATAACAAGGGGAATGCATACAGCGATCTTGCTCCAGAAGGTTTCCTGCTATTTAAAGATAAATGGCAACTGTTTTCCTCCAGTCTTCATTTTGACATTTTAAAAGATAAGATGTACCTCTCAGCTTATATCAATTCACAAGTACATCTAAATATCCCTTTGGTGTCTCTCTGAAATGTCAGATTTCTAAGATGAACAGGAAGGTAAAACTTCTTTTTGCTGTTTAAGAGCACCTATTTTCAGTTTCTGAAGGAGGGAAGGTATTATTACCAATCAATACCAATTTCAGGTGTGGAAGCAAACAAATAATGGATTTTTCAGGGTGCTGGCAGTTAAGGATTCAGCATTTGGGATTCAATTCTGTTCTTACCTCATATGCATATGGAGAAGCTGGAAATGAAACGTTTGATTTTTGGACAAGCCTCAACGTTTCTAAAAGCAACAGTAAAAAAAGACATATCACACAGGAGAGTCATTTGAAAGATCAACATTTAAATGTCCAACTTCCAAATCCGGAGAAGATAAACCCTGCTGCCTTTTGGGGAGGGAGCAGCTCAGTGTCCCTTTGTCACGCTTAGCTCCTGGTTTAAAGTGTAGTAAATGACACTTTTCTTGTTCTTATCAACTAGACTTCCTGCAGGTTTGATTTTATAGAAGTATTTTTGCCTGCGTTGACTACTGTTAACCCCTGTGGTCTGCTATGTTCTCAGGAAATTACTACACAAATTGATACAGCTGTAAATAAAATGATCTGTAAAATTTCCCAATAAAACCTGCTCTCTTTTAAACCTGGTCCTTAGGAACCCTTTACTTTTCTTTCCAAAGTCATTTCAGGTATGAATTATGGCAGACAGGTTCATAATACCATCAGTCATATGAGACTATTTGAGCAGCCTTAACAGCACACAAGATCTTTTAACTACTACCTAACCACTGTCCCCTTCTGTGTCCATTGTCCTTGAGTAATCAGAATGATGTAGAAGCTCTTTGAAATACATTCACACAGAGGAAATGTTCACAGAGGGAGAAGGCTAAAGGTCCTATCAGCATAGTGTGCCTTGGAAAAGATTTTGGAATAAGTGAAGGCATTTTTTATACTTCCTTCAAACTTATACAAGACAAATTGACTACTTTCTGTGGAGTCTCCTTCTCTGAAGACTGTCACAACCCACCTGGATGTGTTCTTGTGCAAGTTGATCTAGGAGAACCTACATTAGGTGATGGGTTGGACTAGATGACCTCTGCAAGTCCCTTCCAACCTTCACCATTCTGTGATTCTGTGTAATTGCAGCCAGAGAGAGGAGGGAGAGTACATGAGAGAAACAACTCTACAAACATCAAGGTCGGTGGAGAAAGAGGAGCAAGAGGGTTCCAGACACTGGATTCAGGTTTTCCCTGCAGCCTGTGGGAAGGACTCATGTTGGAGAAGTTCATGGAGCACTGCCTGCTGTGGGAGGGACCCCATGCTGCAGCGGGGGAAGAGTGTTAGGAGCCCTCCTTCTGAGGAGGAAAAAGCAGCAGACAATCACAGGATCACAGAATGCACTGGGATGGAAGGAACCTCTGGAGGTCATCTAGTTCAACCTTCCTGCAGTAAGCAGAGATGTCCCCAGCTATAACAGTACTGACTGCAAACAGCATTCTTCATCCCCCTGTGCCACCGGAGGAAATGGGGAAGAGAAATTGGGAGCAAAGTTAAACTGAGGAAGAATGGAGAGGTGCAGGGGAAGGTGTTTCAAAATTTAGTTTTTATTTCTCATTACTCTATTCTGATTTAATTGGTAAGAAATTAGATTGATTTCCCCAAGTTGAGTCTCTTTTGCCAGGAGGTTCTTCACCATGAGAGTGGTGAAGCCCTGGAATGGGTTGTCCAGGGAGGTGGTCGGGGCCCCGTCCCTGGAGGAGTTTAAGACCAGGCTGGATGAGTCTCTGGCCAGCCTGCTCTAGTGTGGGGTGTCCCTGCCAATGGCAGGGGGGTTGGAACTAGATGATCCTTGTGGTCCCTTCCAACTCTGAATGATACTATGATTCTATGATATCTCTAACTGGTGATCTCTCCCTGTCCTTATCTCAACCCATTAGCCTTTTGTTATGTCCTCTTTCTTCTGTCCAGCTGAGGAGGAGAGTGATGGAGCATATTGATGGGCACTTCACATCCAACCAGGGTTAACTCCTCACTGTATCCTGAGAAAAAGTCATTACTACAATCCCATACTATATTTCACATCTTGGAATACAGCATTATTAACTTCTAGTTTTCACCTCATAGTATTTAGTAGTAGCACTGCTCATAGTGTTATTTACTGGCACACATTTTCCTTGCACTAGATAATAAAACAGCTTGATAGGAAGGATCCTTTATTCTGCAAACTTCTTACTGAAATAGATGAGATCAGAAGATTGGTGGCACATAATTTCTTGGAGAGTGAATGGAAAAGATTAATACAATCTGCTTCCTTAAATTATCAGATGCTCTCTATTGATCAAAAAATAAAACTGATACAGGTACAATAATAGAAAAGGAAATTAAAAGAGTACACAGCACCATATGTAATTATAAGTGCCTTTTCTGAATCCAATCATTGAGTTAATTTTCATGCATCATCCTCTCCATATTCCATAATCTCTATTCTATTTCTTTTGTCATGCAGAATTGGCTGCTGCACAATCTCCAACCCTATTTTTCACATTTCATAAAGAATATTACATTTTTATAACTATCACTCACCCATAAATCTGCAAATGTTCCCTCACAGGCAGCCCCAGTTACAGCCTTCTGAGCCTTTAGTCTACCTTTTAATTCTGACAAGTTTGCCAATATATACATGGTATGTGTTGAGAGGTTATTCTCTTTGCACTTCAATGACATGAAGTGTAGAGTGAGACTCTGGAAGTCTGTAAACTCCAGTAATGGTTACAAAACTCCTTTAACATATTATATAAACTGTAGAGTAAGACCCTGGAAGTCTGTAAACTCCAGTAATGGTTACAAAACTCCTTTTACATATCATTCCCTTTGAGTTATTCCAATTGCACTCATTCATACATATGGGGATGTAAAATGACACAGCAGAAAGGAGACAGTTGAATGTTATCCATGGCAAGAGAAGATTTAATCTGTGTGTCTACAAACATTAGCTTAGAATTGTCACATTTCCACTCAACAGCTCATGGAATCTCCTTCATACTCAGAAGATGTACACTAGGCACCCACCATCCATTTCAGGACTGAGCTTTGGATCAATACCCTACTCACAGACTCTGTTTCAGACAATGGTTTTGTCTATTTGTCTATTTAAGTTGACTTCCCCTGTTTCCATCTGCCTTTCTAGCATGGTAGGAAGAGTCTTTGGTGCCATGGTTTAGTTGATTAGATGGTATTGGGTGATAGGTTGCACTTGATGACCTCAAAGGTCTCTTTCAACCTGGTCTATTCTATTCTATTCTATTCTATTCTATTCTATTCTATTCTATTCTATTCTATTCTATTCTATTCTATTCTATTCTATTCTATTCTATTCTATTCTATTCTATTCTATTCTATTCTATTCTTGCCTTTATATTTTACCATGTATATCCAATAGAAAACATGATCCATATTAGTGGATCTAAGTAGTTTCCTAAACTATTAAAGTTTACCAGGACTGCAGATTATCCATAGCAAGGAGGTACTTAAACAGCATTTGGAGGACAGCAAAAGTTTGTGCCCAGCTGGACTCCTCTTGGTCTTCCCCTTCTGAGTTCTTCTGTACTCTGTTACTTACTGTCCAGTATCTGTATCTCTTGGCCTCTGGTGCTGTCCAGAAAGGATGGTAGAGGCTCTTTGTTCAGGTGTCTACAGTGGGTACTAAGGGCTTCATTTCTCTCTGCTCAGCATTTTGCTCCCACATACATGCATCAAAAAGGTAAAAAACATGAGTCCAGTGAAGCATTATCCATTCCCTGTGCCTATGCAAGCGCTGGGAAATTGGCTACATGCTTCTGATGAGGTAAAGGCTTTCTGAACAAAAGTTGTTAGACCATAAACCCACCAGATGAGAAAAGGAGGATGCCACAGTCAGGGATAAATATCACCTGAACAACAGGCGCAGGTACAGGGTGGGTTTTGTGGTAGAAACCATTTTTTTCTGCATAGGAAAAGAGTGATTATTTTGAGAGCTGCAGAGGTCTGTGGACTCACTAGGGGTGATGAGCTGGGCTTGAAAAAATGCAGCAGATTATCATATATCCATTAGACAGCCCTTCACTGAAGAGTTCTAATCCCTCGTCCTCTTCTCCCTGCAGTGCTCTCCTTACCATAGGCTGAGACACCTGCCTGCCCAATTGCAACAGCGGTGGATTTGATAAGGTCACCAGGTTAAAGCCCAAGGCTCAAACCAGTGCTTAACATACAGTGTCAATTTATATAGTCATTCTTTCTCTTCTCTGTTCCCTTAATTAGTATTTAAATATTCAAACTGAAGTGGAATAGGTCGAACAGGAGCCATTAATGACCTGAATCCAGAATACTCTGTAGCCTATTTATTGGAGTGTTCATCAAGATGTGGAGCAGAACTTCAAATCTACCAGCTCTCTCATTTAGGGCAGACTGCACTGAGGCTTCTCACATCCCAGCTGAATTGCCCTAGCAACACTATTATTATTTATAAAGGAACAAGTTTTGGGTTTTTCTAGCAGCATGACTAGCCCTCTGCTTTTAATACTCTGAGCCTTAAAAAGGCATTGTACATTCAGTGTTTTATTGGGTGTGTGCCTGTTTGCTGTTGGCAGAATGAGGAATACATAATAAGTATGAAGTAACATAAATACAGAAAATTACCATTTTACATGTGAATGACTCTGAATGGAGTAGAGGTATTCTTTGGTTTGGTTTGGGGGTTTTGTTTGGTTTTGTGTAGTTTTATTCTCTCCTGGAGTAGTCAAAACTATAGCTGTTCCACTGTAAAATCAAGTGTCTGTTCTTGACCACGGACTCCTGTGCTTGCTATGCTTTAAGGAGAGCTCAACTTACAAATACAAAGGGTATTTTATCTAAGCTGCGAGGACTGCAAGCTCTCTCCAGACTCTGAAAGTCACATAGTGCCCTCCTCAAAGTTGTCACCAATTGTCAGAGTTTATTTATACTCACCAGACTTTATGGGTCTTCAGACTATATCCTAAGTGACAACTCTGAAACCAGAGGAACAGTAAAAATCTCGGAGTTTCGGGTTTTTGGAGTTCAGCAAATCAATCTGTTGATACAAAGGTGACATTTGTGACCTGCTGGGGTGGCACTGTGTGCATGAGGAATTGGGATGTGAAGTCAGAGGTATCTATCCCTGGAGTAACCTTTTTATAGAAATGTATATATAACTTTTTTTTCTTGAAGTTCCCATCCTCATTGAAAATCAATAGCAATCACAACCCAAAGTGCCAGGAGGCTTTAGGAGACATGTGGTGGTGGATTAAAATCAGATGGCTGAAATTGTAACAGCCTTCAGCTGCACCTCTACTCCTGTGACGGATGTTGCCTCCTCCAAAGCGGGGACAACTGATCTGCTCATGAATCTGCTGATCCACTGCAGTGTAAACTGACTTGGATTCTGCTTGGCTGTAATGCAGACAGTGACATTTGTCTTAGAAGAGAAACATGTGCGATATGGGCAGCATGGGTGTCTGGAGAACTTCAGAAATCTAGTTTTAACCTGTCACTGAATGACTCCTGTCAATCATAACAGTAAGACTCGCTAGGATGCAGCAAGTGGCTTCAAAGCAACAGAAATGCTTGTCTTCTCATTCCTCCAGTGGGCACCTCTCGTGGGCAGGAGCTCTGCTTAACTTAGGTGCTTTTCTGAGAGAGAAAGATAATTGCTGTTGGCTGAACTGACAGAAACATTGCCCATGGACAGGTCTCCTCTTTGCTGGTCTAGCTGGGTAAATAGCATCACTTGCAGGTTTGGAGAGAAGTTTAATACTGGCAGGAGATGGAAAAATATGCACATAACACCTGGGTACTGCAAAATAAAGAACTGGCAGAGAAAAGCATCAGGGCAGCGCCATGGGTGTTGCAATAGCAGAATGGCTGTAGGAGGAAGGCAATCATCTTGATCTTATTGCCTCTTCTGTTTGAAATTATGACAGTATCAATATGCAAACCACCCCACGTGCAATCATACAGTAGCAAGCAATGTCGTCCTCAGGAGTCCTCAGCTAAACTCCTCCAGCCAATTTTATTGTTGTTAGCATCTAGGGACATAAAATCTAATTTCTCTTTTCAGTGGTTTAGGGCACCCTCCATGAATTCATCTAGGTGCTTCAGAAGTTACTGTCTTGTTAATGGTGTCTGACGGTCCTGTGAGGATATCTCTGGTCTAACAACACAGGAGACCCTTCTTAGCGACTTGAGTCATATACTTCAGACACCTGTATCAGGAACCTCTGGCCATATAACATTTTCCTCAGCTAACTTCCAGTCAGATTTGAGTCAAGAGCTGTTCACTCCCACTTGAGTGAGTGTCAGAGTGGTGATTTTATTGTAGAACATTCTGAGTTTTAAGAGGAATCTAACTTGCCTACCTCAGCAGCCAAAAGCATGCAATAGATAACCTTCCAGCATGCTTGAGCTTCATCTCTGCAGTGTTGTTCAGACTGATAAATTGCAGGAAAACCTTTTCTCCACCAAAAAAAAGACACAGCAGTCTGAATTAAAAAAGTTATGTAGACTGAGTAGGAAGGAGCTGTTTTTACATAGCAACAGACCTAGATGAATGATCCTTTGAAGGCTAATTATATGTATAAGTCTATTTCTATATACACACATAGGGTTTTAATTGCCTGTATTATAGCTGTGCAAATATCTGTCATTAGTGTGTCCTTGGAGATATGCTGTGGCACTAAGCAGATTTGTCAAGATGAGACAGTACCTTTCTATTCTCTCTTACACATCATAAACTCTGACTGATATCCCTGAGGGGAAAGAAATGCATAATGTGTCTTTTATGACCTGTTGCATGCACAAATTACTTGCATCTCGAATGCAGCAGGATAACAAAATGCTATTGATTTTGAGTTTGACTTTAGGAAGCTGATCTTTATTGCCAGTTGTCACTTGGCAGATTTTCCCTCCTGCTGTTAAATGTTTGATCTAAAATTTATGTTTGGAGGCATGAAAGCTGTGATGGGTTTATAATAATTTAATTCTTAGGGTTGTTTTTTTTGGTGTGTGTGTGTGTATATACATTCTGTGCTGGTAGATAGACATTATTCATAGGCAGAAATAAAACATTCCACAAATAAAACTAGATTTCAAATAAGTTAGAAAAAAAAATGTGTAATGTGCCAATCTTGTTCTGCTCAGATGCCGCTGCTGTGCAGAAGAGCAGCTTTCTGGGGCTTGAAGCAAGGCACTTCTCAGTGTCAGGATGCTTGTGCAAAAGCAGCTTTAAAAGACAGAGCTAAGGGAAGTAGACACAAAGGTAACACATTACTGATTAAGCAAAGTAAATGTGGAATAGTTCAGGGCATGAATTTGAGCACTCAATGGATGTGACAGATTCAGAGTTAGGGAACATCTGAAACGGGAATTGTCCTTCCCAGTTCTACTGATATTGGTGAGATACAGAAAGGCCATTTCAGTATCATTTTAAAGCACTGTTTTCACCCTTTTTTTAGGTATAATGTATGTGTCTATAGGTAATATCAATGATCTAATGTTTTCTCCATTTATTTCCTTGGGAATATGAATGTAGTGATTGCGAAAGGAAGGCTCTATGTATATTGTGATGGCAAACAATTGTGTGCCTCCAACAGCCTTGTACCTTGTACCAGAAGGTGATAGTTTCCAAATGCATATTTACCATTTTATATGTGAAAAGTGAAACTCCATCTGTTTATGGTTGTGTAGAGCAGCCCTGTTCCTTTCCTTACCTCTGTCATCCTAGAAATGGTCAGCCTTATAGATATCAACTGTGACAGAATATAGATAATCTCAGGGTGAGAAGCAAAAGTATGAGCAAACTAAGCATCTCCTGATTCCTTGACATTTCAGACAAGGGTCCCTGAAATCTCTGACATTAATTTAGGAGAGCTGGTAATCATCAACCAGACCCAGAACACACATAACACAACTTTGCATATTTTAACAGCAGCTTACAAGCAGATAGTGTAAACTAAGGCAAGTGGAGATACTTTGCTCTTCTACTGGCTTTGACTGTGGGGTTATGAATATTTCTACTATTGTTATTCTCTATCATTGACAACATGTACCGACATTATTTAGGATTACTTCCTTTGGTGAAGAAGAGTAGTTGGAGAACTTTCAAACATAGACAGGTTTCAGTTGCCATAGTTTTAGACTGTGTCCGGAACTAACATTTCTTACTACCCCAGGAAGAAATAAATGAAGTCACTAGGCAACTGTTCACGAAACAATTCATGTGTCTCAGCTGTTTACTTATCAAATGTATTAGCCTTCCTACCAGCTTTCTTGCACCAAACCTATGCATTATGGCATTAAACCTGCTTTGACACTGTAGAATAGAATAGAATAGAATAGAATAGAATAGAATAGAATAGAATAGAATAGAATAGGATAGAATAGAGTAGAGTAGAGTAGAATAGAATAGAATAGAATAGAATAGAATAGAATAGAATAGAATAAACCAGGTTGGAAAAGACCATCAAGATCATCAAGTCCAACCTATCAGCCAACACCATCTAATCAACTAAACCATGGCACCAAGTGCCCCATCCTGTCCCCTCTTAAACACCTCCAGTGATGGTGACTCCACCACCTCCCTGGGCAGCCCATTCCAATGGTAAATCACTCTTTCCATGAAGAATTTCTTCCTAACATCCAGGCTAAATCTCCCCTTTCACAGCAGCTCCTGCTTCTTAAGAGATTATTTCAGTGTGTTAAAAAAAAAATAATGCCTCAAAGAAAGGTACTTAAAAATCAGCTTCAAGCCTCTTCACAACTTGTAAGAACGCTGGACATGTAAATCCTTTGTGTTTTTGCTAGATGAGACGTTGCATACACGTTCTTACTGCCATTGATACACGTCCTTGACAGCGGAATTCCAGCCAACCTGGAGTGGCATAGATGCATTAGCTCCATTACAGTCAATGGAAGCACACTTAATCACATCACCTGAGAGCTTGGCCTGCAGCCCGTAACAAGACAGTTCTTTGGAGAGTAATAATACTTTATGCTTTCATCAATCACTCTCCTAGGTCTGTAGCTGTTCATGGCAGACTGAAAAAAAATGTCATATTATAATTAAAAAGGCTGGCCATGGCTGTTTCACCATGTTTGGTCCCAAATTAACTTTAATAAAAGTGACCTCAGTTCAGGAAAAACTTCTTCCAGAAAGCACAATAACTTCTCTTTAATAAAGCAGGGTTTACACTTACTTGAAGTATTCTGATCACAATATTGTGGCGGTCAGAAGGGACCTCTGAAGATCATCCAGTCTAATCCCTCTGCTAGGGTAGGATCACTGGGAGTAAATTGCACGCATCCAGGAAGGCTTTGAATGCCTCCAGAGAAGGAGACTCCACAGTATCTCTGGATAGCCTGGGGCAACAAAGCTGGGGAGAAGCCTTGAGCACAAGTCCTATGAGGAGAGGCTGAGGGAACTGGGATTATTTAGCCTGGAGAAGAGGAGGCTCAAGGGAGACCTTATTGCTGTCTACAACTACATGAAGGGAGGTTGTAGCCAGGTGGGGGTTGGTCTCTTCTCCCAGGCAACCAGCACCAGAACAAGAGGACACAGTCTCAAACTGCACCAGGGGAAGTTTAGGCTGGAGGTGAGGAGAAAGTTCTTCCCAGAGGGAATTGTTAGCCATTGGAATGTGCTGCTCAGGGAGACAGTGGAATTGCTGTCCCTGGAGGTGTTCAAAAAGGGATTGGACATGGCACTTGAAGCCATGGTTTAGTAGTCATGAGGTGTTGGGTGACAAGTTGGATTTGATGAACTTTGAGGTCTTTTCCAACCTTATTGATTCTATGATTCTATGATTCTAATTTTTTCCCTTATGTTCATGTGGAACCTTCTGTGTTCCAGTCTGTGTCCATTGCCCCTTGTCACAGAATCACATAATGACAGAATCACCAAGGTTGGAAGAGACTTCAAAGATCATCAAGTCCAACCTGTCACCACAGACCTGTCACTGGACACCACTGAGAAGAGTCTGGTTCCATCTTCCTGACACTCACCCTTTAGCTTGTAGACTGACTGCAGAACAATTTCGAAACGACGCTCATAGTCGTGATTCTTAGTCTGCAAGTGTTACATTCTGTTTCCTCTGCCCTGTTTCCCCAGGACGTATGTCTACAACCACAACAATAATAGATGGTAAGAACGGATCCATTCCCTCCTCATCCATGAAAGTGGGAAAGAAATCAGTCACAGAAGACCTCGTGATGACGTTCAGCTCACCAGCAGCATGGCTTCTTGTCGTTGCTCTGATTGTTACCTGGTCAGCAGTAGCTATCGTGATGTTTGACTTGGTGGATTACAAAGCCTTTGCAGGTAAAATACAGCATATTCTGTTTTTCATCTTGTATACTAAATGTAGTAAGGAGTGTGTAGTATGCAAGTATACATGCCTCTCACCTTCCTGGAGACAGCAATGCCTCTGCTGAGTTCACCAAGACAAGACACATTGTGACAAATGTCAGAACATATTCGTTTACACTTCATATATCTTTGTAATTTAAGTCTCTCCATTCTGCAGCCCACCTTCATCCTGGAAAATGGGTATGTTGACAATAATGTAACACATACGTGAGGATGGATGGACAGATTGCTGCTTTGCAATTTCTATACAAAATCATTTCAGGAAAAATGAAAGTAATGATTAGTTGACATTTTCTCAGATATATTTGGAGGTCTTTCATGGTTGCCTGAGTATTCTGACATCTGCTTGCACAGTTCAATGGCAAGAGAAATGGAAAGGATCATTTCTAAACATGCTAACCCTAATTTCACCTTCAAAAACCAGAAGTACAGAGGACCAAATTCTTGGTAATAGTGAAGTCCAATCCTTCTCTTCAACAAGGCAACAGTTCTGGCCTAGATGAAGACTTGGCAAACTGAATGAAATCAGGTTTCAAGGTACATACTGGTTACTAAGGGCAAAGGTAAAGTAGGTGATACAAGGACTGTGATCATGGCCGAGGAATAAGAAGAGAGGAATGGAGTACCTCACTGCTGATTGATTTTTCTGCCTTGTATCTGGCAATGACATATAACCAAAACTAAAATAAATTAACTACCTGTTTATGAAGGGTACATAGCATACATGAAGCCACTTCAGCAGTAAAACTTCTGTGAGGTAAAGGGCCAGTATCTGTTGGGAAATACATATGTGAAACAGAAACCAAATTGTTAGAGTCCTTATTGTTCTTAAATAAGAACTCCAGCTCTGAAGTTATCCCACCTTTCACAATAATTAACTAGGAATTGAAATTCAGCCTTCAGCCTTCTAGTTCAAAAGAAATTGAGTTGATGTTTCAAAGTTAATTTCCTGGACTTTATTAGTTTACTGATAAATCCATAGATTCTTTTGTCCTGCTATATATCAATATTGACCTCAACGTTTCCTTTAAAAGCTTTTGAGACATGAATAGATCTTGAAAGAAACCAACCAATCCTGGATCAATGGGTGACAAAGGAGCTTGAAATGTAGAGAAAACATTATCACAAACCTCTCTTAAATTCTTTGCCTCTCACCTGTCTGTTTTCAGAAGGAAGTCACTTGAGTCCCAGCAAAATGTAAAGTTACTCTTGAGCAACAAAACAGGCATCAGATTTGAGAAGTGTGGCTAGCAGGTCGAGGGAGGTGATCCTCCCCCTCTACTCAGCCCTGGTGAGACCCCACCTGGAGTACTGTGTCCAGTTCTGGAGCCCCTATTACAAGAGGGATGTGGAGGTGCTGGAACGTGTCCAGAGAAGGGCCACAAGGATGATCAGAGGGCTGGAGCACCTCTCCTATGAGGACAGACTGAAGGAGTTGGGGCTGTACAGTCTGCAGAAGAGAAGGCTCCGAGGTGACCTAATTGTCGCCTTCCAGTATCTGAAGGGGGCTACAGGAAGGCAGGGGAAGGACTTCTCAGGATATCAGGTAGTGATAGGACTAGGGGGAATGGAATGAAGCTGGAGGTGGGGAGATTCAGGCTAGATGTGAGGAGGAGGTTCTTCACCATGAGAGTGGTGAAACCCTGGAATGGGTTGTCCAGGGAGGTGGTCGGGGCCCCGTCCCTGGGGGTGTTTAAGAGCAGGCTGGATGAGGCTCTGGCCAGCCTGATCTAGTGTGGGGTGTCCCTGCCCATGGCAGGGGGGTTGGAACTAGATGATCCTTGTGGTCCCTTCCAACCCTGAATGAAACTATGAAACTATGAAACTATGAAACTTGGACACCACAACACTGCAATGAAAATATAAACCAAGAGAGAGAACCCACTGTGTTCTGCTTTTAATTTCCCATATTAACTATCAATCAATCAGTCAAGTTCTTCATCTGTTTTCAGTGATCTATAAAGAACCAGGGCATAACTCAGGCTAAACTCTTAAACTAAACAATTCCTGAGCGGACTGTCAGCTCATGCATGCTCGATATACTGGTCAGGGAAAGGCTAAGCAATGGGGATCTGTATTTATGCTGGAGACTGGAAGAAACTTTCTAAGCAAATGGAAATCTGATGTTCATGTTGCATTGGTTAAATGAATTTAAATCACACAAGTGTCTCTAGAAACAGACATTTTCCAAAGCAGTCTGCAGAAATTAAATGTAAAATTCAATCTACATGATGAGATTGTATTTTGTGACGATGTCTGAGATGTGATACTTTAGTATTTGGGGTTCATGGGCTTGATTTTTTTTTGTACCCAAAGACATTTCTGTTCCTAAGTGATTAGTGATGCCAGCATTTAAATGGAGTCTCAACAACAAAATGTTAAGGGAAGGAATTCCTGTGCTCCTTCAGACTGGGAGTAGATTATTTTCAATATTTACACAAATATAGCAATAGCTACATGGCTTTTGTCAGGACCCTTGGGTTTCAACTCCTGATTTCCTACACAGTCTGAGTTTTCCAAGTTAAACCCACTGTATGAAAAATTAATGGAAATAGCTGAAGACCTCACATAGGACAACTGCCTGGTGTTATTGATATTAGAATGATTTTTTACCCTCTGACAGTTTGACCCTGGAAGTAATTCCATCTCTTTATATTGAAAGCAGAATTTGGAGCATATTATTAAGCAACTCCTTACATCTAAAAGCCAGTGATATTTTCTCTTGGGTTTGACACTCTTATTTGAACAACCAGATCTGATTAAAAACCAGTGAATAGTTATTTTCTAGACTGTGAGTTTAGTTTTGCAAGCCTGATTAAGATGAATTTCCTAGTTTTCAAATGTAGATGAAAGGTGGGAAAGAAATTATATTCATCTGTATATGTTTTAATCTATAAAACACAGAATATTGTGTCTTTTTCTCCTTAAATATCACTTGCCTTTCATAAGTCAGTGCATTCAATTTCTTTCCCATTTCTTTACCTGAAGTTCCATGAAGTTGAAGTTTAGAGAGTATGCACAGCATATGAATGAGGCAAGCTGAGAGAGCTGAACTCTGCTAGTCTAGAGAAGAGGAAACTGAGGGGTAGCCTAGGAGCAGCCTGAAGCTTTTGAAGGGCAGTTACAAAGATGACAGAGAACTCTGACCTACAAGCTCCCACCAGAGACTTCCATTATGTCTCTGTGCCAGCAATGACTGTCTCCATAGCAGAGCCACGCGTAGTGAGTGTACCTCACAGGATTGACTGCAGCAGAAAACAGGAGCAGGGAGATATACTAAACAAGGCTGGGAATTGTATGGCTGAGTAATTTACACAGGTTTGCTTCTCCTGATTACAGAGCTGCTAGCATCTGGCCAATTAACAAAGTCTAATGCCCTGAATTATGAGTTGCTTAGATCACAGAATTGAGAATGGTAGCAGTTGGAAGGGATCTCTGGAGATCGCCTACTACAACATCCCCAAAATCAGCTTGCACAGGGATATGATCAAGCACATTTTGGAAGTGTCAAGAGAAAGAGACACCACAACCTCTCTGGGCAGCCTGGACAGCTCCTTAGAAATCTATCTGCATTTAGATATTTAAATGTATTTTAGTCTGCTGTATTCAATGCTAAAGAGCCCAAGGTCTCTCAGCCTTTGCTCCTGAGAGATTACACAGAAACTCATGGAGGTCTGTAGGAACACAACACAGCAGCAGAGTATGAACTTGAACAGACTATAACTTGAACTGAAGCATTGCTCTTATTTCAGCAATTAACAATTTTGCTTTCATTATCTTAAAGGCAAAAAGGGCATGTATTATTAGTATATGTATTTTAGCTCTTATGTATTCTTTTAACTTATTAGAGTAATCCTCACATTGCCACTCTGATTACAGTGCCAACCCACAGATTTTATCTTCTTGATTACTACGGTTTCATGTTCTAGAAGTAAACTATAAAGTTGGGGAATTTTGACAACTTATATCAGATGAAATTTATCCCAGAAGTAGCTATATGAAAATTGGGAGTTTGGTTGAATCCTAACATACATTTGGTAACTTACTTTTGTGGGGGGCCTTGCTATTCAGTATTTGAAAAGGAGCCTTTAGAACTGAGGGAGGCTGTGAGAGCATAGCAGGCTTTAGTTAGCTGGAGTTAGATTACATGAAGCCAAGTTCCACTCACAGAAAGATTTAATATTTATGTTGAGTAATTTTACACATCCAGAATGCAGAATCAGAGAATGCACTAGTTTGAAAGGGATCTCTAAAGGTCACCTAGTCCAAGACCTCTGCAGTAAGCAGAGACATCCTCAACTCAGAGCCCCATCAAGCCTGATCTTGAATGCCTCCAGGGATGGAGCCTTCACCACTTCCCTGGGCAACCTGTTCCAGCATTCCACCTCCGTCACAGTAAAGAACTTCTTACTAATGTCCAGGCTACTTTGCCCGAGTTTAAAACCATTGCTCCTTGTTGTGGTGCTACATGGCCTTGTAAAAAGTTCCTCCCCAGCTTTCTTGCATCCCCCCTTCAAGTACTGGAAGGCCACTCTAAGTTCTCTCCCTGGAGCCTTCTCTTCTCCAGGTGGAACAAGTGGAACTCTCTCATCCTGTCTTCATAAGAGAGGTGCTCCAGCCTCAGTCTGTTTAAAGGTTAGAACAGAGATGGGTTCTGCAAGTTAGCTTTGGCAGTGTCACAGTATCACAGTATAACTTAGGTTGGAAAGGACCTCGAGGATCATCGAGTCCAACATACCAACACAGACCCCATGACTAGACCATGGCACCAAGTGCCACAAGTGCCACAGTGGATCCTGAAGAAAGCATGAGACGGGCATTAGATCAGCGCTGAAAGAGTCAGCCCTGTTCTATCTACACAGAAGGAAATTAAATGTTGCAGTGTTTCGCTTTCGTGTGTTCTGTTCATTCCTTTGAGGGAAGAAATGAAAGCCTGCATTCCTATCATGTTGTATTGTACAACTATAAACACGACTGAAATATTTTCAATGTGGTACGAAGGTGACACGCATTACAAAAGCCTGAGATAAGAAGCTACGAATCTCGTGCAGCACACAGAGTGTATGAATATGCAATAAATAGCATACTGCATTGGAAGACCTCTCCTACACTCTCAGTATTTTCAGAAATGCAGAAAAAAAACCAGTCCTTTTGGCTTGATGTGGGCTTTGCAACACATTGCTGTGACTACCATCCTTTTGTGGTAGGGAAAACACCTTGTTAATTGGCTTCGTAAGTCGTGAATGTATTTCACGCATTCCTTGTACACATAACTGGATTATACATTCTAATTGGCAAATGTAACTGAATAATGCAAAATTATTTTAGTCCTAAAGATTGATTGCCCAGGAACACATATTTGCTAATGGGCTAATAACGTGTTCAGAATTCCCTGCCATCTCTGTGGCCAATTACAGCTAATTAACACCACCCTAATTTCCCATCCAGAATGTCCAATGTTCGGAGTAAATTGATAGTGATTTAGCCAGTCACCTAAAGGCCAGACTAAATCAAACTTAATGAAACCTCACCAGGTCTGCAAAACCCCAAACTATCCAGAAAATAACCTAACTGCACATATGGAACACACAGGTAGCACAATGAGCTTGCCATTTTATCCTGAGTGGTTAAAAAATAGTAATAAAGAAGAACAGGCTCTTTTTTATGGATAATTCATTTTTGCTCAGCCATAAAGAGCCTTTTTAGAGACCTGCAGCAAAGGCATCTCTCTGTGGAGGTAATACCTGTGACTGCCAGGAATGGGGAGCTAACAGGGCATGGAGGGACATTGCTCTCAGCACCACAAGAAGCAGCCGGGATTCCAGTCAGATGTTCTCTTTAATGTTTTCTTGTGGGTCTTTTTTTCCCCTTTTTAAGTTAATGCCAAAACATTTAGTGGAATTCTTGGGGGGGTTTCCTACAACAGCTTCTGACTAACACAGTCTGAAGTCACCATTTCCCTGTCATAGCTTGTAGCCACAGAAAGCTTTTGGCTGGCCCTGTGTATTCAGAATGATAGACCTATTCATATTCTCCAGCATGGGAAAACAATCAAAGAAATCATCAGGAACCATAAATTCACATGAGCCTCTACATTTTGCAGGAAAAAACCTCTCACACACAAAGATAAAGAACCAGACTCCAAACAACTTCTACTGAAAAATTGACAGATGGACTTTTTTTTCCCACCCACTGTCTCTTGCTTGATAAAACTCTAAGGTGCAAAACCTGATAGGTGCAGTGTTTTGTTTCATCACTAAAAGAAGCAGAAGTCAGCAAAATACAGCTATTCCACTGGGTTTCTTTCTTCTTCTTCTTTTGAGATAAATTAGGATTATATGAATCCATTATTCTCCTGGAATGCCAACACACTGCAGTCATTCTGTTAGGCTCATGTTCACTGGAAACTTCTAAGACCTTCAAAAAGAAGAGTGCACTTACGAATACTCTTGTATTTTATGATAATACATCCAGCATTAAAACTGATACTACCTTTGCACTTGTTCAGGAAAAAGAGTGAACTTCTGGCTTAGTTTAAAGCATTAGCAAACTTAATGGAATATATCATTTTAACACCTGGTGAGAAGGTGCTTCACACTCTCACCAAATTGAAACAATTAGGAGAAGTTTTGCATGCATGCTGAAACCTAGAGAAATCTCCCACACAATGAAGGAGTGGGATGTAAAAAAAGAGGTGTGCTCACCTTGGAACTAATCAAAACAGTTCTATAGCCTTTTACAATACAATTTTTACTGTATTTACAGGTGTCAGTCCAGAGCATGAGCAAACAGCTTACTCATCTCAAAGTTCATCATGAAACTGAATGGTATAAGGTTTCCATAAATGTACCCCAAACTTACAAAACATTCCTTTACACTCTCTTTCATAATTATAAAAATGAAAGGATGTAAACCAAATTTCAGTTTTTAGGAGGGCTGCCCAGATGAGATCTTGTTTCCCATGTTTCATTCTGCAGCAAATCTCATAGCTGAGCTATAAATCCCTAGAAGATGAGTTTATACGGGAAAGAATGATGGTCTACAAAGTCCTGCAGTGCTGCAAGTATCATGTTCATCCCAAAAGGTCTGGCACATACAGGGTGATAAACTGTGATAGATCAAACTTTATGAGGTCATGAAGTTGAAAACATGAAATTTCAAAAGCTGATTCAATGAAGAGGGGAGGACCTAAGGAAAGAGAGAAGTCTTGCATACTCATATGCACTTCATGGGATACAAAACACAAACCAAATTTCCAGCCCATAATGGTATCTGGGAAATCTCTAATTATAAACAAAACCAACCAACCAAACAACCCAGTAATTCATTTCAGTACCAATTGCAGTAATGTCATTCTTTGGTTATTTGCTGCTGAGGAAACAAAAACAATTCAGCTAGCATCAACAATATGCATTATATTCTTTTCAGCAACAGAATATGTTTGTAACTTGTAAAACAAATACCTGTGCCTTATTTAACCATGGGTTTGCATTGCTCTGATTCATAATGGATTATCTCACACCTACAGCATATTGTTTCTCTTTTTAATGAACTCCAATTTCTGCTTCATAACAGCAGCCCCACAGAGATTAAATAACTCCTCACCTCACTCCTTAACTGCTTCCTTTAGTCAAGCGACAGCTGAGGATGATCGTGATTGCTAATGGTGTTTCTTCCTCTTTTTTTTATTGGACTTTCTGGGGTTCATCTTGTTGCCATCCACTCTAGCCACCTATTCACAACATTGTGATGATCCCTGTTTACCACCTGGTAAAGATGTTCTGCCTGCAGTGTTCTGAATTGCGTGTGGGTGCGCGCGGGCTGTGGAGTCTGATAACAAAGCATGGGCATGAGCAGCATGCCGGGACGCGGCAGCACCGCTTCTCTGCTAACCCCAGCACCGCTTCCTGCTAACCCCAACTCTGGCTGGCTGGGCCTCAAAGATCAGTGCAATAGCCTCCTCCTGACTTTCACATCATGCTTGAAATAGAGCTGTCAGCAAAGAGACACCCTCAGGCAGGAGATTGCCGGGAAATTGTGGCAAGCTGAGACAAGACTCATTTTACCCTCGTCTATGCCCTTTAGAAATGCCATTGTACAGCTATTTAACAGCATTGCCTTTTTTAATCTGAAGTTAAGATCTGTGCTCTTCGTCAGAGAAGTGAATCCTTGGTAGGAGAAGAAAAATAAAGCTTCAAATTACTTTTGATAAAATGTCTGGCTGTTTCAGAAAGTGCCACCTAATGAGGGTCTGTTCCATCGAACCAGAAGCCTTTCAGCTGATATCAAATCAAGTCACAGAAACTGCATGGAAAGCTCATCCTAAACTTACAATCAAAAGTATCTTGATATTTTGTGGCAAGTAGACTCTAGTTATGGGTACTTTGTTCTGATTTTGTCCACTTTCAGGTGGGCTTTTCTCTGTGGACTTGACCTCAATATAATTATCTAAGGCTGATGTTAGAAAGAGGGAGAGAGAAGACTTCGACTACAGACTGCAGTTGTCATATTTAAGATTTAAATACCTTTAAAATGGGAATTACTGAGTAATGCTAAGTCTGTGGGTTGCTTTTGTTGGGTTATCTTTGGCCTTGTTTTAGTACTTACAATTCAATATACTTATAATTCAAAATCAAATGATCATTTTTATGCTTGTAACTCAGTGCTACCCACCAGAGTTTGTCATGAAGCTTAGAGCTGTAAACATTACAAAAATATTTATGTATGAAATGGGAAGGAAAAAAACCTTGAGGGCACTTGGGCTGATAAACTGGAATGTTATTAATGGAAGACTTCATGTGTATATCAAGATTTTTATGTTAGATACTGCTCTTTAGAAGACTACAGAGTGGAAACAAACTACTACTAATCCTTAAAAGTATATAAACTTTCAAGTGAAAAATGAAGGTCTCTATATTTATAAGAGACTATTGTACTAAAACTAGGATAAGTTTTATTATCACAAACTAGTGTTAGGATTTTCTATTTTATCAAACATGACAGAAATCCTCTGTCTTCATCATCTGTACCTTGTCACTATTAATGAATCAGATTATATCTCACAGATACACCAGATAATTACCGTCATTTGTAATTTAATTGCTTTCAATTCACTGGAGTCAAAATATGTAATTGATGAAAATCCAACAATTACTAAGTAATTCACTGCACTTCATTAAAAGAAAAAAAAAAAGCCACCAAGTTTGAAATAGGTTGAACTCTGAGTATGTATTTAACTATTTGACAAGCAAAAAAAACCAGAAAGATTGATAGGAGATTACATTCCTGACAGAGTTATTAAGACTGGAATAATGACTGAAGTGATTTGCGCAGATAAATCAATTAGTCACTTTTTGTTGTGCACTTCATAGGAATAAAGGACACAGACCATGAAACGTAGCCAGATTTGCTTGAGGCGCCACAACAAACCATGCCATGGGAGTAATCAATTCCTATTTCCAAAAGCCACTGGTCCAGAACCCATCAGCAGGGCTGGTTTTTCCTTTTTACAAAGGTTTCTTCTGTTGGCCAAATACCACAATTTTGCTGAAGGTGAAGTGGGTTTTTCGCGTTATGAAAACTGTCTTCTCTCCCAAGACAAGTACCAAATGCTGACTGATGGATATTCGAAGTCTGTCTCTAGTTGATTTCGCAGCCCTGAGTGAAATGTGAGTTATTAATTATCGATAAAAAGATGGATTCTGTTTTGAAAAAAAACAATTGGAGTCAAAACTGTGAGTCAAGGAAAGTTCAAAGCTAAAGAAATCACTTGGTCAGAATTCTTGTTCCCACTTTTTGAACCGAATTACCTTTTCTGTGCCAATAATGCTGGAGAGCTAAAAAGCATTGTAGCCATTTAACTTTGACGGAATGATGAAAAACAGTTATAAAATACATAGGAGTTTTCTGAAGTGTTTAACACCTACAACACATCTGAATTATTTCTTAAAGACCCTTTTCGACCAAATTTGCATATTTTTAGTGAAGAAAACCCAAACAAGCTTCTGATTTCTCTTGCAGATACCTGCAAAAGGTAGCAAACATTCTCCATCTAAACTCAGTTAAGTTTTCATACACTAAGGTTTTGTTGAAAGGAAGTATCAGAGTATCACAGTATCACCAAGGTTGGAAGAGATCTCAAAGCTCATGGAGTCCAACCTGTCAACACAGACCTCATGACTAGACCATGGCACCAAGTATACAAAGTCCTTCAATTTCGCTGTGATTCTTTTTCTGTCACCTTTAACCATTCCAAATTTCAGCAGAAATTTCTGGAATGAAAATTTTTAAGTTCCCAATAAAAACAAAAAGTAAAAGGCAAAACTCTGATGTATTCTCATAGCAGTGAAAGTGCCAGCACAAGCTGAGCTGAACTTTTACTGAACTGAAAGAACATCTCTTCCACCATACCAAGGAATAAAGGACCATAACAAAATGAAATGTCATAGCAAAGCATTGTTGATGGTAAAAGTGCTGCTCTAGAATGCAAGTAATTTATCAAGGTGAATAGTCATGTTGACCTGGAATTAATTATGAATGCAAAGTTACAAATCTAAGTGTAGGATGACAAGAATAGTTTAAATATGGAAGAACACCACTAATAGGATCCATGTCATCCACCTCAGCCATAGGAAAAAGAAGTGTGACATCCACAGTAATTTTTTAGACCTCCTTTCCATCATAGTCAATGGAAAGGGTTGGATGTCTTTGGAAATAAATTCATACAGCCCTAGGAAAGGTGTCAGAGGAAAGTGAGAGACTTGCCTTCTGAAGGTCACAATATGTCTTTCTGCACTAGCTTTTGAAGGAGTCTAGAAACCACCAGGGATTCAACATCTGGCTTTCAGGTACAATTGGCTAGACAGGATGATCTGAACTTGGCTGTGATTAAATGAAATTACATACTGTTGACAAATTTGGTTTTGATATTGCATGTTTCATGCCTGAGCTTAACCTGCTGTGCAGCCATTCACTTCCTCTCCCTTTCTTCCTCCATTTTCCTTTGATGGCCATTTGGTATTTTTCTATTGCATTATCTAAAAGGAACAATTGGCTCAGTCCCTGTTTACAAGTTGAGCAAAAGGCAGAACTTCACAGTCTGTATCTATCTGAGGAATACTCTGAATTTATAAAGGCTCTTCACAGTTTTAATTCAAGATCCTGCCCCTTCTACTCCCAGCACAATATATCATATATGACATGTCATATATGAAGTACAGTTTATGGTTACAGATTAGTTACAAATGATACATTGCATACTATATAACATATGCTAGCAGGGGAAGTGTGGTAGTTTTAGGTCTCAACCCCCCACAAGAAGTATACTGGGAGCTTAGTTTTAAAATAATTTGTGTTCTAAGGCCTGTCAAGAAATAAAAACTCAGACCAAGGGGTGTTAATTCAGTCTGAATGAGTTGAATCCAAGACTGCTCTGAAACAGTTTTTCATGCTGCACCCTTGCTAAACATCTGTAAATTAAAAAATAATAGTAATAATTCAAAATAAAACATAATATCAGCTCAAACTTTGCTGTGCAAATCAGCATTCTCTTGGCCTCTTGAAGCAAGAGTATGCAAATCCTCTGGAAATGGTTCTCTTTCTTCACATGTGTGTGAGGAAAATGACATCTTTCCCTCTCCTTGTTACTACCTGAATTGCTGTGACTCCTTTGTTTCTCGTGTGTTTTGTTCTATGAGGGAAAGAACGTGCTGTGGTCCAAGCTGTCATGACAGCTAAAAGCATGGATTTGATCAGTAGCACCTCAGCATTACCTGGTGTGGTGTTCTCAGCATTTACAACACAGAGTTATGCTTAGCTCTGCTTTTGAAAAATGTAGGAAATCAAGGAGAGGTCAAACAGAAGATCTACACCCAAGGAGACAGGCCTGTGCCTGCCAGGCCTGTGGCACTTGCATCAGACCTCACATGGATCTCATAGTATCTGTATATAAAATATAATTTTGTCCATACCAATAAGTGTCCTTTCCACAGCCCCAAACTGGTTTTTCTAAACTCTTTATGTTAAAGAGGATTTTGTAACTTGGATCTAGTGTAGACGTGACTGGAGAATTTTGCCTCTGGACACTTAGTTTCTAATCCCTTTTCATAGCTTGGTATGAAGATGTTGAGAATTAAAGACCAGGATATGACGTTGAGGGCTATGATTCATCAGCAAAGATGGCTTGCCTTGGGGTGGTTGGAATAATTTCCTCTGCTCTTGATCTTGTTCTTCTCTGAGCATTTCCCTTGCCTGCCCAGGGGGGACAGCTCTGCTACCTGTGAAGTAGTTCTTGAAGTTCTAGTTGATAGACCAGTATATTAAAATAAATTGACACCAATTTTTGTTTAGTTTACAGCTGTAGTCCTTGCAGCTCTGAAAGCCTGTGGCTGTAAAAGCAACTGAGCCACCCCTAAGAAACCAGTGAGTGAAGAGTAGGTGGATAGCCAGAGTGGCAATCAAAGCAGCTGTCCAAAGTTAAACCATCCCTGCTTGTGAATCAGAACCTCAGTTATGCTAAGACCCCTCTGGCCATGTCCATTCTATTAGTCCACTTGGACTCCTCAGCACCTCTAGGTTAGAATAAAGTGCAAATGACATCAGGGCTGAGGTTACAGATGTATTTTTAAATAGCCTAAATGTAGACATACACTGTCCTGGTAAAGACTTGAGAAGAACATCTGTGGCAAATTAGTTGAAAAAAAAAATGAAATCTCTACATGTCAATGCAGGAGGCTAATGCAAATAACAAATGCCATATGATAAACCATATCAGAACTGTTCCCTGTTATACTACTCAATCTTTCTGAACACAAGAGCGCACACAATAGTACACTAAATGAAGACATCATGCATATTTCTTTGCAATTAGGCCATTTCCTCACGGCACTTAATTAAATTTATTTGATGTGCCTGATTGTTCAGTAGCATATATCCATATAATAGACTCATCAAGACAGGCACTAGCCAAAATAATTCTTTGGTCTACATTATTAATAAGCAGATGCGCAGTCATAGATAATCAGCCTGTTTCTTGTCTGTTTCAGATTAGTTAATTAGAAATAAAAGACATTATTTACTGGTACATCTATATCTCAGATAAAGTTATTGTATATTTCATTACAGCACTTTAGAAAATAGCTGTTCATATTGCTGCCTTCAAAGAAGTTGCTTCCAGCCTGCACCTTGCCTGTGTTTGTAACCCGCAAGACCTTGTGAGATCGTTTCTGATTACTGCTGAGATTTGGCTTTTGAGTCAGAACACTGCAACCAGAAGTAGTTCCAAAGAGACATGTGTTTCACTTCCTACTAAAATATTTGCATAGAGAATGATAGTGGTAAACAGAGATATGGTTCCTGCATTTGCAGGAGAGGTATTTCTATTGTAACTCCTAAGGACAAGGCCAGGCTGATGACTCAACTCGTATTTGTGGTATACCTTCGACTGTCTACATCTGTGGGAAAGATAGGGCAGTGGTAGAGTCTGCCATTTCAAGGGCAGAAACAGAGACTGAATGAGAGTTGTCCTTCTTCCTAAGCAGTGTTTGGTACAGATCTCCAGAAAATAAAGGTCAAAAGAAGTACTCTGTCAGAGGCTGGAAAGTTCCTCTGGTACACCATGCTGGCACGAATATGGTAGAGAGAATTATGGTGAAATCATAGCTGGAAAAGCCTTTAAGAGAATACTGGCACTGTCCAGTGATGGCTGCTCTCCCTGTGGGTGGGTACAGTAGGAAGCAGGCATCTCACTTCCATTAGAGGTCCCAAGAAGGTGAAGAACATTAAACTCCATGCCTTTCTTGTTTGTCAGCTTACTTACCTGCAGGAGCAGTTAAGACCAGAACTGGTTAAGTATACAGATGTGCACCAGTGCATGTGAAAGAAACTTGAGAATGTTAAGAGAAGCAGCAGATCCACAGGAGTACATGTTTGAATGTAGGTGTCTCTAGGTCACAATTTGGGTTTGCATCCCCCTTTACTCTGGACTCAGGTTTATTTTGGCCAGAGTATATACAGCTTGTTTCTTTCCATCCTTTGTGTACACTCCATGGGAATGATATGACTTGTCTGAGAGGTTAAGCCAGGGCTCGTCGATTTCCTTAGCTAGACTTGTGTAAAGGACAAGGCTCAAGGGGAGATGTGACATGCGAAGTGGGACACAGAGAGCAGTGAATCATAAACAGGCACCAAGAGTTAGAAGGAAAAAAAACAAACCAAACAAACCCCAAACAACTAGGCTGAAAGAAAGAGGTTATTTAAATATTAGGTAGAATCAAATCTGTATTTATATTTTGTCCAAGTCAGGACTTGGAGTGCAGTATCTGACTAAATTATCCACCAGGTCGTTAATCACTCTGTGAACAGCAAGTACAGTAGGATGCAGTTTATACCAGTCTTACACAGGGAGGAGAGCTGTCCTCTTGAATAATAAAAATTAACATTCACCATCTTTGTTTCTGTTAAAGGAGGTAGCATAATTAGTGCTGTATAAAATGAAGGTTAACTTTAATCACTGAAGGAGTATCTCTTTCAAATTGCTTTTGTTTTAAACTCTGCACTCAGGAAGATCTGTTAACAAGCTCAGCACAGAACCACTGAGAATCATTCATGAGACATTGGAAGAATCCACTGATTGGCTCTATGGCTTTATTTCTTTACTGTCTGACTTCGTATGGAGTGATGATGATGATGACAGTGATGAAGGTATTTGTAATGTAAAGTCTTCTGTACCTGCTCTAACTGCTGTTTTACAGGCATTATGTTGGCTTGCTTGGTTTTTAACCTGGCAGACAAGAAGGTCAAACAAAATGAAAAGTGGATGCTGCTGCTAATAAAGCATCCACTGGCTATTCCAATCAGTAAATTGGTCTCTTTGTTAGCTTTCATCTAGTGTTTAATGTACCATTACACAAAAGCTGTCAGAATTAAATATTACCATTAGTACATCTTCAAGTAAAGAGCACTAATTTATACCAGACTTCAAAGCCACGACCAAAATATGCATCCGGATATTGCTTCAGAGAACAGCAGTAGCTATTTTCTTTTAATCAGCAAGAATCTAAAGAACTCTGATAAATATACAGGATAGACCAAGAATCTTAGGACGCTTTTTGTTTGATATATTGATGACAAGACAATATACTGCAAACAATCGACAACATAAAAGCCGAAGAGAATGTAGCATTTTGGCTGAACTAAGGGGATTCTGGATTGCATGTTGCAAATGATTCGGTTTACTAGGTATTATTGTTCTGCTATCATAGTAGTATTCTTCATCTGAAATCACCCAATAAGTGTGAGTAAATTGCATTTCAAGTTTGGAAATAGCCATCCTTCTGCTATCAAAAAAATAGTAGCTCCCTGTTATGAGCAGAGCAGTAGTGGATCCTCGCGTCACATTGTATTGGTCATTTTGACAAGCGATGGGTGGAAGAGTGACATCTCCATTTCATGGTAGTTTACTTTATATTCTATTTGGCTATACTGGAACTTAATTAAAAAGCAACTTGTGCTGAAACTGGCTTCTACCCATTTGTTCATCAGCTTGACACGTTAGCAAACGTCTACCTTTTAAATGCGTGCACGAGCTTTTCGTATTAGTGCTGTATGTGAATACCAATAGACAGGCTGCCACATATGAGTCTGTGAACTGGGCATCCAGTTCCAAAACATGATTTGCAACTAGCAGAAAGTCAGTCATACAGTTGAGAAACAGAAAAGGAGAAATAAGGAGAGCTTCCTAATGCGCGAACAGTGTGCAAATTTATCGTTTCACAGCTCCCAAAGTGCCTGCAAACTTTCAAATACTTGAGTGGATAAATGTTAATACAAATAGGAAAAGCCATAAAATATTTGGCATACAAGAATTCAAGATCTGAATGCTCACTAAGCACTTGCAAACCTCAGCCTTCGGTCCAGGTGGAATTTCATCAGCATCTAGCAGGGGTGTGAAAAAGCAGTAGACAAGTTAGTGCTCTGTGTCATCAAAAGTAAGTGCATGGGAGCTCCGTGCCCCTGGTTGCTGCAGCCAGTGCTGCTGAGCCTGCACACTCACTGCTGTCATTCAGTCTAACTCCTTTAAATTCCATGTCCTTCATGGAGGTGAAATAACTCACTGAAGCAATCAATTGCTCAAAGTTCCATTGGAATTTAGTATGCCTTGGATTTCACTGGGAGCATTGCTAGATTTACAACCTTCCTTACCTGCGTGCACATTTTATCAGTTGGAGCCAAAATGGATCCGCTGGGCCTCTCCTTAAAATATGGAAACATGCATAAAATCAAGCAAACTGTAAATTTTAGTCACCAGTTAACATGCAGAAGCACAAACACAGATTTGGACGTTTCCTTGGTTACTACAGCACGTTGAATTTATCTACCCTACACACAGGAAAACCTCTATGGTGAGAGAGAGATATTATGAAAAATCAAAAATCTCTTGCTAGAGTGCTTGCTGCTTAGCATATACAAAAAATTGACTTTTTAAATCATTATTTTAATTGAAATGAGCTAACATGAGAAAAACTGTCTGTTGGGTTTTGCTTTTGCTTTTGATCCTTTGCCTTTGGTTGTTTGTTTTGGTTTTGTCATCGTTTGGGTTTGTGTTGTTGGGTTTTTTTCACGATGCTATCTGTTCTCTGATGTTTATTCTTTTCTTTTGCTCTAGGTGAAGTGGAACCTGCCCTGAAAAAAGGTTGGTCAGTTGCCTGACTAGAGAGGGCAAAGGTTTTCCAAACATTTTAAGGATGAACTAGTGTATTTGTGATAGAGATTCTGGCATTAGTTGCATGCCAGTCTGCTAACCTTGTTGTGTTGTGGATTAACAAACTCATTAGATAAGAAACTTGAGTGATAATGTTTACTGTACTCTTTGCTGCCTTGTGAGACTTCTTGGTTGTTTCCTTATTAACCAGAAAAACTGAAAATCAGGATCTTAGGTAGTGATTCAGGATCTCAGGTAGTGATACCAGGATCTCAGGTAGTGATAGGACTAGGGGGAATGGAATGAAGCTGGAGGTGGGGAGATTCAGGCTGGATGTGAGGAGGAGGTTCTTCACCATGAGAGTGGTGAAACCCTGGAATGTGTTGTCCAGGGAGGTGGTCGAGGCCCCGTCCCTGGGGTGTTTAAGAGCAGGCTGGATGAGGCTCTGTCCAGCCTGATCTAATGTGGGGTGTCCCTGCCCATGGCAGGGGGTTTGAAACTAGCTGATCCTTGTGGTCCCTTCCAACCCTGAATGAAACTATGAAACTATGAAACTATGAAAATGTTCATTACAAAAAATAGAGTTACAGAAATTATATCTGGAGCCTTGCCCTGCATGTGGGATTCCAATTCATTGCCATATGAGTTATGTCTATGCCTGGAGAGAAATACTTAGAAATAACAGTATAGAAAGGGTATTATTTAAGGATAAATAATGGTGAGGTGTTGTAAAAGCATTTTACCTTCTGCCAGTGCAGAACCCTAAATAAGGATGGCTTCTGAGTCTTCTGATGAAAATTAGTTAGCCCTGAATTTTTAAAGCAGACAAGTGAAGCAAGTAGGATTTATCACACAAATCTTTTCAGACATTAACATTGTTATGCTGAAACATAAAACTTAAACTCAACTCCTATTAAATCAAAATGAAAGTGCAGAAGAAGGCTTGAGATACTGGTGATAGGATGCAAAGCCTTTCAAAACCAGGGTGTGTTTTTTTTTTCCTCCAAATTGAGCACAGCTTGATAGTAACAAGATGTGCAACCAGCCTCTATCATCAGAATTCGGTATCCATCAAATCCTCAAAAGGTAAATTCCCTAATTGAAGAATCTATCACCCCAGCTGGTGCTGAGATTACAATCCAGTTTTCTCTGAAGATAATTGGAACTGGATCAGGCTTCTATTTAATGACACTTTCCCCCCCCCCCCCCCCCCCAGTCTTGATAGGGCATCCAAGGAATTAATAGACCTGAAGACCAGGGCCATTCATCTTTCTATGGGTGATCCTTCATGTCAGGACTAAAGAAAAGTTGCAGACAGTGCAGGGAAACATTCCATCTCTTTACTCCCTCAGTAAAAATCATAAAAGTTTCAGCATTGCCCTGTCACTTCTCCCAAACAGAGAAATGCATTGTGAATTTTACAGTGGGTGCAAAGAGCCTTAAGCTGTTGGGTAGGGATGATGAGTACAGGGGTGGAAGCTGTCTACTCATCATGGGTCAGTGTAGCTAACCAGATGGGGTATAACATGGAAATAATTCACTGCTAGGAAGGCTTCATGCATTAAAACATTATGGAGAACACCATGCTCAGCGCTGCAGTGCCTACTTTGGAAATCAGTGACACTCATGCCTTACACTTTGCTTTGGGACACTAGAATGTAGAAAAATAATTCAGAGAAGCCATCAAAATAAGATGGAAACTGCTTAAATTAGTCAGTTGGAAGTGATGAGATGCTTGTTCAGATCTAAAAGCCTTCCATCCAAGGAACTGAGCATCTAAGTGTGAACTTGCAATGTTTTCCTCAGTATTCAAAGCTCACAGCCCTGCTCTGGAGATAAACACCTAAAAAACTCTAGTTTTGGTGTGAAGAAAGTGGACAAGGAGCTGGTGATTCCTCTGGAGCTGGTCACTTAAAGATCAAATCAGTCACACAGGTGTGAAAAGCCCCAGTTTCAAACATGCTTCATCTGCCTTCTCAGAAAAAGAGATTTTGAGTGGGCTTTTCCTCTTCCTGGATGTGTGCTCAAGATATTTCCCTTTGTCATTCAAAGGACAAAGAGTTTCATCCTTGTTCCTCTGCAGAAAGGTGTTTCTTGACTAGTACTGATGAAGAAAGTATTCTAATTCCCTTTCTGGGTATAACCTTAAGCTTTCACATAGCAAGATCCTCAAGCAACTTGTTATCATTTCCAGGTGAATAGAGGAAGTCTGTATTCATCCTGGCAGCTAGGACCTTGGTTATACTTGATTTTGTCACCTTTTATTCTAGGCTACAGAAATACAACATACGTGTCCTGAAGCCGCCAGTATCTTAGAAACGCCAGTGCAGAGTATTGGGTGAGTCTGCTCAGGTACAGGCAGCTCTGAGCTCTCTCTTTGCAGACTTCTCTTAAAACTGGGTAAACATCATGGAGCTAAATTGCTTGGGGTCTAAGCCTACACAGAATTGTTCTGAGAGCTCTGTAATAAAGTCTAGTGAACAGATTTTCTGCTTAGACACAGTGACATTCACTTCCAGGGTTAAAGATCATGAGTGCAGGAGGCAAAGGCTAAGACGAGCTCATGCAGGTAGCACTCTCACAAACATCACAATCTGTTCCTCTGAGCACAAGGTGCAGATGTCTTTGGGAAGCTTTTCCTAACTAATGCGTGCTGTCATATCTATAGACCAGGAGGAATTGCTCCAGCCGAAAAACATTCTAAACCAAACCAGGCCATTGCCTCTGTGAGTTTCCCCATGTAACTCCTGCAAGGATGCCCAGTTGTGCAAATGAAGTTGGAGACTTTTGGGGTATCCAAATGTTAGAATAGAATAGAATAGAATAGAATAGAATAGAATAGAATAGAATAGAATAGAATAGAATAGAATAGACCAGGTTGGAAGAGACCTTCAAGATCATCTCGTCCAACCTATTGGTAGTTAGATCTACAAAATCAGAACCAAATCTGTAGCTTATGGAGCCTTCTCTGATTTCATATAAAGGACTATTTCTGCATCAAATTCCCTTTCACTCCATGCAGTATCGTTATTTCTAGCTTTGTGAATGCTCTTTCTTTATATGGCTCTTCTGCTTGTGGGATTTGGGAATACTAAACACAAACACAGCCCAGTGAGATTGTGCAGTAAACCACTGCTGTCTCCAGAAGATTAATAGGTTGACTTTTTGCATGTATTTACAGGAAACTTCTCTTAAATTCCACTCTGGCAATGTACATTATAGTTCCTGTGCCTGGTTTTTAAGTGTTTGGATTGGATCTATCCCGCAGTTTATTATGGTATTCTGGAGCTGAGAGTTGTTCAAAAGTCTCCATTGCTATTTTTTGGTGCATGGAAAAACCTTCACTCTTCTGATTTGCTGCCTAGCAGGTTTTATGAAGTCTGAACTGTTAGAACAAAATTTACTTTATAACAGAATATAGGCATTGCAGGGGAGGGGGGAAAGATAAGCATCAAACAAAAATAAACCCCAAAGAAGATTGCTGCTCCCACAAGATAATTAGATTCTGGGGGGGTAAAAAAAATCAAGGGGAGTGGGAAGGACACTGTGTAGTAATGAAATAAAAGTGTAATGATAATTACAGACTCAAAGCAAGCAAAGATCGAGTTCCTAGAAATGTAAATTGAAAGGCAAGATAATAAAAGTACAAGTAATGACAATGCCCCTGCACATGCAACAGGACTAATATCACTTTCAGAATCCTCCACCAAAGATGAAAATGCCTCTCAAGTGCCCTTTTTTTGTTGCAAATATTTTTTGTCAGCCCAAGACTTATCATTAGTATTTATCTTTAATAATTAGAAGTGAATGAACATTTGATATTGTCCAGGAGAAATAAAAAAACCAACAGAGTATTCTTCAGTGGAGGTGGTAAAAGATTATTCTACAGAGGACTTTGCAGCCTTTAACAAAGCATATTCTCAACATGCTCAAGCTGCAGAGCATTTTCACAAAAGATATTGAGAAGCCTAATAACACTTTCTTGCAGGCTTAATATGTTTTGGGCTTCATTTCTTTCCAGAACAATGGTTATGACTGGCAATCTTACTCATCTTTTCAGGGTTAGTTTAACCTTTAGAGATAAATTCAATTATTTGACAGCTGTATGTTTTCTCCTATTTTGATCCTTTCCTACTAGGAATTATTGTTATAGAAAGAGAGAGAATTTTTTTTGGCAGGGGGGGCAGGGTGAGTGGCTGTATATTACTGACATCTGTTGTGAGTTTGTCCAAGAGCTGAGAAACCTGATGCACAAAATTGGAAGTCCTTGTTGCTGCCCAAGAGAGAGTGGTGCAAATGTCTCCAGAATGATATAAGAACTGTGCAAAATTTAGTGATAATTTCATAGAATCATAGAATCAACAGGGTTGGGAAAGACCTCAAAGATCATCAAGTCTAACCTGTCACCCAACACCTCATGACTACTAAACAATGGCACCAAGTGCCACATCCAATCCCTTCTTGAACACCTCCAGGGACAGTGACTCCACCACCTCCCTGGGCAGCACATTCCAATGGCTAACAACTCTCTCTGTGAAGAACTTCCTCCTCACCTCCAGCCTAAACTTCCCCTGGTGCAGCTTGAGACTGTGTCCTCTTGTTCTGGTGCTGGTTGCCCAAGAGTTCTCCATACTCTAGACATTTCCCAGTCCAGGACACCCTGAGCTATGGTGTCACTGAACTCAACAGGGACACAATTCTTGTGAGGCTGTAATCCATCCAGTGCTTTCCACAAACGCAAGGATACACACAGCATGTACTTTAACGGGAGCAAAACAGCCATGGCAGTAAGATGACGGCACAAGTTAGGTCCCATAACAAGACTTTGAAGAAGACTTTTTGTTGTTTTGTTTAGTTTAGTTTAGTTTAGTTTAGTTTAGTTTAGTTTAGTTTAGTTTAGTTTAGTCTTGTTTTGTTTAGTTTTGTTTAGTTTTGTTTTGTTTTGTTTTCCAAAAGTGATTAGTGATTCCAGAAGTTAGTTACACTCATCTGTTAACTCAAAGAAGTCCTATGTACATTAGGAGGCTTAACTTTTAACTCATTATCATCAAACAACCACCTTTTTTCCACACTGGGAAAATACTATGCAGGATTCAGGTGAATAAACAAGGCTGACTAGTGCCACTAGAGACACCACATGGTATTTCAGATGTAACATGGGACTGGCAGAAATTACACAAGATCTATGGGAGAAGTGCTCATTTATAGGACAGCTGATGACTATCGGGGCACCTTATGGTGTTCACAAAGCCCTCAGCTTCCTGTAGAGATTCAGGACCTTGTACTTGACCTTGCTGAACCTCATGAACTGCTTTTGTTGTACAGTAACAAATCAGGCAAAACAAACAAGTGGGTTTTCTGGAGTTAATATGTTCAGGAAACAGCTTACAGCCAAACCCCAAAATGGCAATGTACTAGAGAGAAGAAATTCAGAATACCCTGGATGCAACCTGAAAACTGTGTTGCAGGTGTGGTTGATATATGTGTTTCTTAGAAATTAATTATGCAGTTCCATTCATCCCTAAAGTATATATCTATTTGTACTGGTAATGCCTTCAGAATTCAGTTTCTTTTATGTTGCCATATGGTAATGTTCACTTTTCTGTGTATGAGTTGTTATTATAGATCTCTCTAAAAGGCTTTCACTGTCTCCCTAGGCTACACTTTACTACAAAGCATTTTGCATATCTTTGTGTAAAGTACACCCTGTGTTAAAAGATGAAAATCATTGATTGATTCAGTTCTCAGATGTTAAACTGCTTTTGCAGATATGTACTTTCTGCAGTTTGCATTTTTTGTGGCATCCATTCCTCTTATTAATGTTCTTTTAACAATCTCATCTTGTTTTACTTACTCTGATCAATACAGTAATAGCATATCCACTATTAAAATAGCATTTCATAAGGTAAAGAAAATATTTTCCATATTATCTCGATGAAAAAAAATAGAAAATATCCACCACTAGGGAACAGGGAGGTTCAATCATAATTCTTTTATCTATTAAAGAATAGTGATTTGGTGATTTTTTCCTTTTAATCCAAATTTGCCAGCTGTCTGTTAAAAGATACAGAGAGAACTTTGACCCACAAGGCCAGTAGGAATCCTGGGCAGAAGTGCAACAGTCCAGAGGTTTGCAGCTGTTTAAGCTGTCCTGTTAAATCAGGAAAAAAAAGCACTGAAGTGAAGCTATCCATGTTACCTTAGGGGAAATCCTCCTGTGTGCCCCATTTATAGAGCACTGAGGTGGTTCTCACTCTGAGAGGAGGGGAATGTTTAGGCAGATGCCTCCTCAGCTGGGAGCCTGCTGTGACTGAGGCTGAGCAAATGCCTGGCCTGGGAAATGAGAGGGTCTTCCAAAAATCAGTTCATAGAATCACTGAATCATAGACTCATAGGATTCATTAGGTTGTAAGGCACCTCTAAAGGCTGTCTAGTTCAACCTCCCTGCAGTCAGCAAGGTAGATAAGGTTGCCCAGAGCCCCATTAATCCTAACCTTGAAGGTCTCCAGGAATGGAACTTAAACCACCTCCCTGGGCAATCTGTTCCTGTGATCCACCTCCTTCATAGTAAAGAATTTCTTCCTGTTGTCCAATCTAAACCTAACCTGCTCTAGTTTCAAACCACTGCCCCTTGGTCTAGTGCTATAACCCCTGTAAACAGTCCCTCCCTCAGTTTTCTTGTAGCCCCCTTCAAGTACTGGAAGGCTGCTATATGGTCTCCCCAGAGCCTTCTCTTCTCCAAGATGAACAGCCCCAGCTCTCCTAGTTTGTCTTTGTAGGAGAGATGCTCCAGCCCTCTGATCATTTCCATAACCAAGCCTGTGTCCATGTGTTGAGTGCCCTAGAACTGGACAGAGCAAAAATTAATCCCAAAGCACCAAAACTGTGGCTCCTCCATGTTCCTGAGTGGAACTCAGAGCTCCTCACAGCTACTGCTGTGCCAAGGAGAGGATATAGCAAGGGAAGCCCCACACTTATGACCCCCAGAAACAGTATGTCTCCTGCATGCCAAACCTCAAGAAAAACAATCTACTTGATCTGGGAGTGATTGAATTTATAGGGATATATATTTGTAACTAATACTTCATGATAGGATCTGCAGAGTAGGCATTTTTTAAAGCTGAGCAGAAGAGCTGTGGTTAGTCTTGTGATTTCTATTTTTTTCCTCCTTTCACCAAAAAAAAAATGCTTATTGAAAAGGCTTGGATGGGAAAAGATTTCTTGGATGCTAATCAAGATGTGAGATTTTATCTATTATTCTAGATATCATTTTGCTCTATGTAGGCCTGCAGGTTTGGTCTGCATTTTTTCCTGCATAAAATTGCATTAAAATTAAATGATAAAATTGTTTATGGAAAAGATAAATTAAAACCAGTCCAGTAACATCTTTGGAGGCTGGAGTCTGTACAGAGAAACTTGTCAAGGCAATTTTACTTTCCACAGAAAGAAGAGGAAAACCTGGATTTGATCACATGGCTCTCTCTCTGATTTGTTGGGTTTGGGGTTTTTGTGGTGATTTTCTGTGTTGTTTTTTGTCCAAGTGCAATTGGCATTCCTTTTACATTTTAGAACCAAGGTTACAGAACTACAGCCCGGGAATGAAATAAAAAACAAGACAAAACAAAGCAGTCTTAACATATTTATAAGCTTGCAATAATAGTGACAGGCAACCAGCACCAAAGCAAGAGGACACAGTCTCAAGATATGCCAGGGGAAGTTTAGGCTGGAGGTGAGGAGAAAGTTCTTCCCAGAGAGAGTTGTTAGCCATTGGAATGTGCTGCCCAGGGAGGTGGTGGAGTCACTATCCCTGGAGGTGTTCAAGACGGGATTGGAGGTGGCACTTGGTGCCATGGTTTAGTAGTCATGAGGTCTTGGGTGAGAGGTTGGATTTGATGATCTTTGAGGTCTCTTCCAACCTTAGTGATTCTGTGACTTTTAATGTAATAAAATGTTTAAGGCTGAAGAGCTTTCACTATCTTCCACTTTTCAACCTTTTAAAAGCCAACTCATTAAAAGTTGTTCATATATACCAGTCTGTGTATGGTCTTCCTGAAGGATGCCAATGCTACATAGAGGATAGTTAGTCAAAGATAATTTAAAGTTCCTTACTGCCCTTAAAAACCTTTATGGTAAGATTTTGCTTTTCTGCTGCAAATGGATACCTTACCAGAGGAGAACAAGAAAGACCCCACAAACCAAACCAAATCCAACCCACCCCCAAAAATAAATTAACACACCCCCCCCCCGCAACAAACCACAACTAAAAACCCCCAAAGGAACCCCTAGAAACTCAACAAGGCTTTAGAAAGAAAATAAAGAGTTGTGCACTGTGTTAAGTTCCATTTGACTGGGCAAACTGAGGCTTTCAAGAAGAAATTAGCCACAACCATTCCTTTTTTCCCCTCTCTTTTCCTTGTGGCTGATACACTGAAACTTCTCAGTTTATCTCAAAGAAACAAATCTTATGAGATGTATATAACAGCTCCCATGTTTACAGCTGATACTTCAGGCTTGGGGATTTCTATCAAACATTCTGTCTGATCTCAGCTTTTCAGGAAAAATCAATATATCCCTAAAAGATAATTTTGTATTGAAAGGGTGTTTTGGGATTAAATTTTTGGGCAGCCCTGACAGATATTAAAAATTGCCTAAACATATGAAAACCCAAAGGAAAGGTCCCAATGACTGTGTGATCAAACTGTTTTAATGAGCACATAGTAATCCAGTGATACATTTCTGGGATTCTGGTGCTGAGATTCCACTCACCATTAATTGCTAAACCTATTTTATTCCTCAGCAAATAGGATGCTATTTCAAACTATGGCAAAATAAGCGCATGCATAATTGTCTTTAATGTAATGAGAAAAGGAGGAGCGGGATAAATCCCATTTAGAAAGTTGGAGGCTATGAAAGAGTGCCTTACAATAAGGCCTTTAAAGAGGATGTGATGTTTTGTTTTTAGGAGAATAACATGCACAGCATTCTGAAAATGCCTTCTTTGCAACGCAGCTCCCTCTCTGCATAATCTTGCAAAAGTAAGATTAACAAAAAACCCCACCCTGAAATCAAAGAACTCTTTAACATGAGGAAAATTATGTCAGCAGGTCATCTACAGTGAATTCCTATTATATTGAAGCTCTAATAATGTAGAAACAATTGAATGCCTGTTGAACTGGGTTTAACTGATGTTTGTGCTGTTCTGGCCATGCTGAATTCCTGCATTTTTGAGGGAACATAAAGCTTGCTTGTGTGCTGTGTGCTACTCAGCATGGACAAATTGTCCTGAAATATTGGGCCATATTCTTTGTGTTTCTGATAGCTGTTTAGTAATGCCAGGCAAAGTATCAAGTGGAATGAATAAAGGCAGCTAAGGTGAAGTAGTTGAGCTTTGCTGGATAGGTTTAGGACCAATCAACCTCACTTCACAGCAACATTTATAGTTGAGAACAGCATGCTGTTTTGGGTGAATGTACACCAAAGCAGAGGGTCTGCACCAAGAAGAATGAGAAATAATTTTCCATGACCTCTGCCAAAAGCAGTCTTATGCAGCAAATGAAAGAGATGCTGTGTAATTCTGTGAAATACAAAAGAAGAAAGATAAGAAAAAAGAACCCTCTGACCTGTAAAAGAACATTCCAAACTGTACTTTTGATTTCTAATGAGATGGATAAACGATTTTGAAACCATACTTAAGAGGCACTGCAGCCTGGTGCATCACACAGTGGATGAGCACACAGACTGCTCAGCATTTGCTCCAGGAAGAGGCAATTAATCTCCTGTCATATTTTCAGGAAAGATCTTCTGACATATGACTTCAGGAGAAGTCGTTCTGTACCTCAAGCTGAAGTTGCTAGGAGTCCTCAGAACAGGGCAAGACCCAAGAAAACACTGGGGACAAGGCTGTGCTGCTAGCAGGCTAGTAGGGAAGTCACTTGAATTAGTCATATGTGTCACTCCAACACTGAATGGTGGTGGTAAAACCCTTCTGTTACAGGCTTTGGTTCTTCAATATATGCACAATACACTACTTTAATTCCCCAGTTAAATATTTCCTGTTGGTTTTGTTGTTTGGGCTATTTCTTTTTGTTCTTCCCTGTGTTTCTTCTGCTGTGAAATTTGTTTTCTTTCCTCTAAATGATGTATTAGTAGTTAGCTGGAAGTTGCTCTAATGCACAAGTTACTTTATTTTCCTCCTAGCCCCACAAGGATAACTGTCACCCTCACCAGCTGGTACTATCTAGATTAAAAATAGACATCAGCTGCACAATTGCAAATTTCTCCTGAGGATACCAGCAGCAAGAGAGTTGACTACAATTCTTCATACAGACAGCTTCTAGAAACACATTAGAAATGACATCCCTCTCATCTTCTAAAGCTCTTAACACCACTCACTGTTGCCTTGCCCTCAGTATCTATTTCCACCAACTCTTCAGGATAATCAGCTGCCTGCTACCAATTAGACTTGATAAACTAGCAAGGATACAGCCCCATTAAATTGCTGGCAATAGCTGTAAGGGTTTTAACTTCTCAAAAGCAAATTATTAACCTCTGGTTCACCAGGACTCTGAGTAGGACTCACTTTCCTTTTCAGACTTAGATACTTACAAGAGAAAGAATGTTAAAGCACTGTTACCTGTAAGAGTAACTGGCAAAGTGTACTTAGAAAGAACCACATATTATCATTTCAGGTGAAATTCCATCTGTTCAGTTATACCTTTCAAACAGTACATACATTAAACTTGCATTCCATCCACTCCTGTATTTAAGTAGAAGCAGGATGGCTTTAAGCATGAGGGAAAAATATTCAGTGTCAGAGATCAGAATTAAACTCCCAGGTCTTTACCTGACTTTGATCCACTTTGAGTAAAGCGTTCTTGTCTTTCAGATAGGAGCAATAACCTTTTCCTCACTTTGCCTCTTATATAGTTTTCAATTTTTATTTGATTTTGGATATATTTCATCCATAAGATGGAAACTTATCAGAGGGTGAGGTTCAGGAGATGCTTCAGCAATGCTGGATTGCTACTCCCTGCATCAGCCTCCAATGAAGCAAGATGCTGGGCTGTGCTTTCCCACTAAGAGAAGAAATGTACCTCTCATAGTGTTTGAACTCCTGTGTTACAGAAGTGAGATATGTGGTAACTCCATGTGGAACCTGAAGCATTTTAGGCATTATCATAATACAATACAATTAAAATAGCCAAGAATAATGCTATTCATTTTGTCACATTAAAAAAGGAGGTAACACAAAATAAAACCCAGAAACACAAGAGCAGACAAAGAAGGGAATTAGGTTTCAGGAATCCAGAGAATCTCCTTATGGTGCTGAGGGACATGGTTTAGCACCAGAGTTGATAGCTAATGGTTGGACCTTATGATCTTAAAGGTCACTTTGTAGTGCACAGGCAGTGCTGGGCTATCATTAGACAACATGAACTGGTGTTAATGCAAATTAGCTGAGGAAGCCAGTGCCCAAACTGCATGTTCAGCAGGGATTTTCAGTACAGCTGCCTGCAGTACTTATCCTCAGCTGATCACGAGGGCCTGCTTTGGGTCAACAGTAAATAGAGATATCAGCCTGCTAACAATATCATCAGATATATCTCCTGTCAGCATCTTGGGATGATCAGTGAGGACACTACCAGCTTCCCATCTTGGGGTTATTTAATGTAATCACCCTGCATGTTCCGAATATCTGCACAAGACCCAAGGTCTAGAGAAGTCACTGTCAAGAAGTAGCCATACTTAAGGAAATTAAATACTTATCCCAAGAAATGCAAGGGGATATGGTGTGATAAGTGAAGAAAACAAACAATGAAATACAGCTTTTAAAAGACACACTCCCTTACAATAATTTAATAAACCATGCTGTCATCTTCTAAAGAATCAGGATGGTTGCCGTGGTGACAAAGATTATCCTTGCTGCTGGTTGATTTTGTCATCCTTCTAAACATGAATTCATAATATTTAGGATTTATTAACAATGTGTCATACTGATAGAGATAAATTACATACTTTAAACTGGCCATGAAAGTCTTCTATGATATTATAGCTGCTTTGTCAACTCAGCAATAAGATGTGATGTGATTACTCGAAAGTTAAAGCTATTTGTCATAAAAGATGATGCAGAGAGTATCAAAACTCTCAGAACAGGATAAAAAAAACCCTTCAACAGTCTAATGTGTTTCCTTGTTTTAAATATTTTGGACTTAGCAAAGAGTCACTCTTTTGCTGCCTTGTAAATTGATCCACATCAATATACGCTGAGATTAGATTTATTTGTGCTGGGGAAATTTGGGTTGTAATATATCAGAATTTATCTGCTCCAGGCTACAATTTTCTTATGATGCTTCAGACTGTAATGGAGAGCTTGTGAGGAGACCTTAATGATGGCACACTTGGCTGTATATAAAAACACATAGACACGTATACATGCGTTATGAAGATGAATCTCGCTTCAAGAAATTTATGGGGTTTGTGATATGTGGAATCCTAATTGTAGTAGCAAGCTAGCTGAGATTCTCAGTGTACAGAGCTGTCTAGAAGGTGTCTTTTTGTGCACCTTACTGGAGGATTTCTGTCAAGTTAGCTTCAGGGCTGATACAACTCGAGGCTAATTTACAGGGCCAGCTCTACAGTTGTTGCTCCAGACATATTTTCCAGTCAAACTCGCAGTAAGAAATTCCCTAAAACCCCAACCATTTTAAACCAAACTTATTTTTCAAGTAACAAAAGTTAGTGCTTATTTTTTTTTTCCAGAAAAAAAGAGGCCTTTTATTCCTGTAGTGACACACATTATAGATGGCAGGAACTCAGTGGAGCTGAGCAAACAAGGAGTAGTGTCTGTGTAGATGACTCTGCCTGAAGAATGATTTATCACTTTGTGGGCCATACTCACCTCTGTGGGTAGGATGACCTCTTGAGCTGGGTGAAGTGTCTCTGCAGTATGTTGCAATGCAGAGGAAGTGACTCAGCTTTCTTTAAGTCAGGATTTGGAGGCAGTCTGGCACAGTGGCCCAGAGAACTGCTCAGGTGTGCTCAGAATAAAGGAGCAATCCTTCTTGCCTTGCACATTGCTGAAACTTAACTTAGGTAACTTAGTAGTTAGGTAACTGAGTAGTTTAGGTAAATTAGTAGTTACCTAAAATACTTTACTTATCTTTTTAATCAGAACAGGTTGGGAAAGTTTGAAAATTCAGTGAGTGGATTCTGTCACCTAATATGAAAATTAATAAAGAAAAAAATCCCCACATCATTTCAGAAAGAAAAATAATCCAGGCTCAGCTGAAATACAGCAAATCAATAGGGCATGATTTCTTCCTAATCACAACCTCTGAGGTCTACAGAACAATAAATGAACTACACAGTTCAAGTCTGCAAAGAACAAGATGAAAACTAAATAAAAAGTCCTTTTAGCTTAATGACATTGTGTAATTAGCTTAATTATGCTGCCATACATTAGTGGCTAACAGTGATATGCATTTTGGCCTTTGCTACCCTTTATCTTGGTGAAATAATGTTCTCTCTATCTGCAGACAGCATAGCCTGATGTCATAGAATAGTTATGTTTCTCACAAACCAGACACAATCATTATTTCAGATGGCAAGTACTACCCCATAAATCATTCTGCATTTATTTTCAAGGACCTATGCAAAATCAGAGTTGGGAAGGGAAAATACCATTTTCTCCTGGGTGTCTTTGGCAATGTTATGCCATAGTAGTTTGTAAGGTGGAAGATTTCAATTGTCTTCAACAGGCATTAAAGTAGCTCCTTAGAGCTGGGATGTAATATGTACAGCTTCTTCTCTCTTCAATTAATTTTGGAGTCAGTGTTGATATTTAGACCTTGCAGACCTAAGACTGAGCATAGAAGGAGACCTCTCCGACACAGTCTAGTGAGATTTGCATGTGTTTTGGTCAAAGATGAATTTGATCCAGTATTTTATACCAGTTTCCTTCTGCAGGAAATATATGACAATACCATAAACCCCACACTCTGTATAGCCTTAATTACTTCATTGTGCACCTAGAAGAGATGGCCTTTCAATTTCTATCACTGTATGCAAACAGTGCCATGCAAGCTTGGTTCTGTTCTGATTTGCTTTCTCTCAAATTCAATGAAGGCATTTTCAGTATTATCCTGGTTTGGGCACAGTAAAGAGAATAGTACAGAAGCTGCAGAAGTATATAGCAGTAATTTAATATCAGTGTCACAGGAATTTTGTCTGAAGGAAATGGCATAGCAAGGGCAAGTAAATACCATATGACTTTCTCTTCTAACAGGCAGTTCTCAGCGATTTGGTATACAGCATGATTAAAATGAGTCATTCTCTGAGACAACAATCCCTAAGCTGGGATCTTTTATCTCTGGAATTTGTATACAGCCTTGAGCCTACCTTTTATTGTGTGCTAGAGCTAGCAATTCCATATGTGGGCTGTAAAAAAACAATTGAAAACACAGTAAAATGAACATTATTTTTTTTTTTCCCTTCCAAAGGTAATTTGGAAATCACTAAATATTAATCCTGCTAAACAACTCAAGATACATCAGGAAAAGTGTTTAGAAAATGCATGGTTTTTTCTGATTCATGATTAATAGATGTTACTGGCTAGCTGTTACAGCTCAGCACAAGCTATTCTTGACTCTAGATAGAGCTGTATTGCTCACTTGAAAACGGAATCATAAGTCACTTAATGGATTTTTGTGCATATACTTTGCATACATAGAACATTGATCTTTAATGTATGATGATAAAGCCACGACTCTGCTGTAATATTTGAAGCATTTCATTGTTGCTCTTTTTTTTTCTTTTTATTCTGGGACTGCATCTGATATTTTTGTGTGAAGATTACTTCAATGTTGATAACTCTTTTGCATTGCTTTCAGAAATTCAGAAACAGAAACCAGAGAGGCATGAAAAACGAACACCACCAAAGGGTAACTTCATTTTTTTTGGTCTGTTTTCCCTATGTAAATATATGCAATAGACAGTGTATTTTTTAACTGCTTATGTTACCACTGCTGTTTTAGAAGAGCATTCTAAGATCATTTGGCATGGACTGTAAATGACAAAAAAATTGTGTGTAGCTTAAACACTGACAAATACTGACTTTTAACGTTTGTGTGATTATATTGGGAATAGGTTGTGATCGTATTCTCCTGCCCAAAACTACCCAGACACCTTTGTTTTGTTTTGGTTTGGTTGGTTTGGTTGTTGTTTTTGTTGGGGTTGTTTTGTAGCAGAGGTGTGAGAAAGTAGAGTGTTGATGAACTTCCTCTGGTGCAAAAGGCATGAAGTGTTGGGCAAGGAAGAAAGCGAATTTATAGGCCAGTGGGTGCCATCCAAGTTAGGAAGTCATAGCTAACGGTGAGCCAGGTGTGTATCAGAGATAAGAAAAGCCTCCATTTTAAGAGCCTACTCTTTCTCAGACCGTTTAATCTCCTCTAACTGGCACTTCCCAAAAATTTCACAGAGGCACTGGTTTGGACTGGTGTTCAGAGGTCATGTAAACAAAGAGGTTTCCTGGGATATGTCCATATGATTTTTTTTGCCTAAGAAAGCCTCCTCTGTAAAGGTTAGGCCATATAAAATGTGATGAGCACCTCACTGATGTACCAGTGCTGTGCTTAGCAGTAGCAGGAGAAAGCAAGAAGAAAGCTTATGAACCACAGTGTATGTACCCAAACTCTCCTTCACACAATTATATTAGTTTCTGTATATATTCTTTATACATTTTCATAGAATATTCACCTCTGGTGCTAGCTATTTAGTTCCCTGCTAATCAGGGTCATCTGGAGTGCCTAGAACTGCTTCCCAACTATTTAATAAATCATGTGGCATGATAATGAATTTTTTAGGGTATCAGTAGGCTAGCCAGGCAATAATGAACTCAGATCCATTAACAAGACATGACAGTTAAGATCTTTTCAAGCACTGTATTCTAAAAACACAGATGAAGTTGCCTCTTGTGTACCATTTCATCTATGCAGAAGTGCATTGCTTTACCCACAAGAATGTTAATGTTGCAGAAATAATTAGTGAGAAGTTGCAAGATGCCAGGAAAAAAAAGCACTCAGGTGTCATTAGTTAAGTCCCTTTATGCCTGATAATGCAGCCTTTAATTACACAATCACTTAATGAAGCATAGGACAAATTGTTTTTTTCCTATTTAATTCATTTGCATATTTAGTCCCCAAAATGCTTCTTGTACGTAGGAGGACCAGTGGCAAGAAAACATTCTGCCTGGCCACAAGCTTGGGCATGACACAGGTGTGGACCTTTAGGGAGTTTTAGGGATGCTTGTGTGCCTCTGAATTAACAGTAGCCTCCCTGGGTTTGGTTTTGGGGTTTGGTTAGTATGGTTTTGTGGTTTGGTTTATGTGTTTGCTTGTTTGTTATTTTAAAGAAGTTATCTCTGAATTCAGCCTGATTTGACAAATAGATTCTGGGCTCTTCAAAGCTATTTACTTTTCTATCCATAGCACATATCTGTCCTTCCTACCCTCATCCTTAATAGAGAGATGCTGATAATGCAAATATTAAACATCACAGAATAAAGCTGTCTGTGCTTTAGCATATGGATACATGATGAGATTTACAGACAAATGTAATGTGTAACCATAATGCAATCTGGTGTAGCTAGAAGATAAAGTATTTGAGACAGCTATATAGATAAATAGAGCTGGACCACACAAGCCCACATAAATTAACAAAATTAGCATCATTAGTGGCTTATTTACATTTGACACAGGGGCTCTCTACCCTGCTTTCTGCAGATATGGCTACAGATATCCCTGAGTTAACTGTGAAGTAGGGTGACATGGTACAAAGAGCACCATAGCTGCAGTGGCTCAGGTACAGCTGTCACTTATTTCTGCAGCTGTACAAATTTACAGCAGCCTTGGGCAAAGCCAATGCTGTGAGCAATTTGATGACCACCAGTAACTGTCAAACCTAAACCTGTTCAGATGGATGTGATGCTGTCTGACTATTGCAATTAAATCCCATTTTAAATGACACAAACATGTAACTCATGTGGCATTGTCTCATGCTTACATAGGCATTTACGTCCAGTGTTGGAGGGCTAATTCCAGCACAGGGTTAGGCGCTGCGGGGCACAGTGTGCACGCCTGGTGCTGGTCAGGGAAGATCTGGGCAAACTGAGAGACAAGCCTCAGAAGAGGCTGCTGTGCCTTCACAGGCAATTGAAGTGGTTTGAAAGGTGTGCAAATGCCTCCACAGCTGATTAATTGCTGGGATTTCCTCACACTGTTGTTTTGGATATGGCAGCCCATGCCTCTCCAAGATCAAGCCCTTTCCCTTTTTTCCAGTGTTCCCTCAAGAAGGATTAAGTAATAACTATCTAAGGTTACTTTGCTTCTGAATAAAAGCTTCTACACAGAGATTTAATGCTCTCTGACTAATGCACTCTAACTTCATTGTATTAGTTCATTTATCTTCACTTTCCTGTGTGTTGCTCTGTGGACAAGCACTTAGTCAGTTAGCTGGAGCAAGCAATCTCTGCTTCATGCTCACTGCACTCATCACCTAGCTCCATACTAAGCAGCAGATTTAAGACTTACTCAGCTGGAAACTATTTTTACTTCCCTCAAGGATGGAATTAGTGCCTCCTTATGACATCTCTTCTCTTTGCACTTGCTTTTTTTTGGGGGGGTGGGGAATATCTCCACCTCAAACATTTCAAAGAAGGAAAACTAAATTGCATCCCCTTTAGCTGTCTTCCACTTGGTGCAAATCAAATAAACCAATAGGTGATTGAAATATGAGAACATCCCTCAGATATATGCCCCTTGCTTTTAATTTTCTGTGAAACAGGTAGAAATATTCTTATATGATGAAGTTTGGAATTCATTGCTAAATTACCTTAAATTTTCCCATTATCATCTCCTCTTTTAGATTATTTATAAATTTGCCACTTTCCAGTCACCGAGGAGGAAATTTTTCATGCTCATCTTTTTTGCCTCAGGCTGAATTTTCATTCAAAGTCACATCAAAATGTTTCAGCAATTTCCAAAATCTAGGTTAGTGAAAATTAGGTTGGGGTGTTGTATATTTTGTTTTTCCAATGCAAAAAACCAGTTCATTCTGAGTTTATACTGTTTGGGGTATTTGCAAGGAAGCTCAAGAATGTAATTGTTTAAGCTGTGGGGAAATTTTATCGTACAGAATTGTCACGAAAACTAGTTTTAATTCTTATTATTATTTCTGGATGAAGCCAGCATCCTACTAAAAAGAAAAAGAAAGGTGAAAAATAAAAGAGGTGAAGGAGGTGATCTTTTAATTACAAAGTGTGTCACGAAGCAAATATAATGGTGGAATTAAGGCTGAAGGAGCAGTTTTACTTCCAGCATTTTTCAGGTGAAGTGTGCTTAACTTAACAGCCTTAAAACCATTTTTATAGGCTGTCTCTTTGTTGGTCCTCATATATATATACATATATATGCAGAAGGAAATCCTATTAACTCTAATTTGTTTCACAGACAGATAGCAATATGGCCAGCCTGGCTTATTTCTAAAACCTAATGCTTGCACCTATAGCAATGTGGGCTTGGGAAAAAAAAGCATGCCTTAAGCCTGTGTAAAGAAAGAGATATCCAAGTGGCTACATCTAGAAAAGATCTGTAGAGAGTAAACTATTTTCTGTACCAGAGCTTTTAGGATCATATATGAAGCTGAACACAAAAACATTCTGTGGGAAGGGGGGAAACCCAGAGTTAATATGCAAAAGAAAAATCATAGTAAAGTTTGTCAGATCAAAAGCTTCCACGTACTTTGGTGTCCCTGCTGTGCTGCCATTGAAGAGTCAAAAATGGCCAGACATCATCGCCCTGAAATATGAACCCTTTAATTTTTGGCAACAGCTGCCCTTCCTGGATAAGGTTGTACCCAAAAGCCACAGCTCTGAGAGCATCCATAAGAGGGAGTGGTAAACATTACAATCTGAGATTAGCAAGTTCTGAGGCTGTGGGGATATCAACGCACAGGATAGTGCTCTTGACACCTTCAGCCTATCACTGGGAAGAGAAAAACAATTTCTGCTTATGCCAGCCTGGTCTCTGCTTATCCACATTCCAGGCTCCCTGCCCAGATACATCAAGTTACCTTTATTTCAGAAGCAGGAGCCAACTGATCCCCTCTTCACTTTTTTTTTTTAGCTTGCAGGCTATACAAATATTCAGACTGCCTTGCATTTTAGCCCTTTATATCATTCTGATGATGGGAGGGAACCTTAAATTAGATTTTGTGAAATGTTTTTTGGTCCAATTCAAGGTCTGGTAACAATTCACTTACTGTCACTCAAGACTCAGTTTGTGGTTGGGTTGTTGGTTTTTTTTTACCCAAAGCAGGAAACAGGGGAATACTGAGGAGAAACTAGAATAAATGAAAAGGACCCACGCAACAGTCTCCCTTACACAAGTGAGATGTTCTGTGGCCAAAAGCAAGCTTTTGGGTTGCTAGTCTGTTCTGCATAGTTCAGCTATAGTTTTATTTTCATTTTTTGGCATAGAGACTTTTGTCCAACAGGCAGAAGCTCAGGTTTCACTGCCACTGACCATCACAGAATGATTGTTTGCAAAAGTGTACCATTGCCCCATCCAAAACTGACAACGCACCATGTTTTGCACAGAGCTAGCACCTGCAAGTGCAAATGAAGATGTAAAAGCATGCTACAGTTTCTGCAAAAATATCATAGAACCAATGAGGTTGGAAAAGACCTCAGAGATCATCAAGTCCAACCTGTCACCCAACACCTCATGACTACTAAACCAAGTGCCACATCTAATCCCTTTTTGAACACCTCCAGGGATGGTGACAACACCTCCAGGGATGGAGACTCCACCACCTCCCTGGGCAGCACATTCCAATGGCCAACAACTCTCTCTGTGAGGAACTTTCTCCTCACCTCCAGCCTAAACTTCCCCTGACACAGTTTGAGAGTCTAAGTTCTACACAATCCAGGTGTGTGGAGACTGCTGTTGATTAGTATACTGCTAGATGTTCTACAGTAACTGAATGAGTTACAGTCTGCAGTTCATTCAGTAATGCACTGCTAGTACTGCTGTGTCCTTCACAGCCTGGATTTTTAATGTAAATTTGCTGTCCACACTCCTAAAAGGCTTTGAAAAATCTCCCTTCAATCTCTTTACGCTGCACAGCTAATTGTTATCAACAATAGTTTACCTGTTACAACTGGAAATTTGTTTGAATAATGCAAACATTGTCTTGGTTTTGTGGGACAGTCTCAGACCAGCTGTGGGCGGCAAGCCTTTAGCAGCTCTGAGTCAGCCAGGACAGCTGACTGGAGGTGGCTCCAGGTGCATCCCAGACTATGAGCATCTCATTCAGTATAAAAGGGGAAGTTTGCCAAGCAGAGGGGAGCTTTGCTTAAGAGTCTCTTGTGTGGGTTTCTTTTCACACTGTTCCTCTTTTGCTTCTCCTCTTTCCTCCCTGTTCTTGAAGAGTGTTTTCCTGAATATTGTGACTGCTGTGCTTTTCCAGGGCAGAGCATAATGTTATATATCCAGTATTGACATTGGTGTTCATCTGGCCACTTCCTAAAACCCATTTTCATTTCAATCTGGGGGTCTTTTCTCCTCTTCCTAATCATTTTCCCTGTTGGGAAGGGCTTATCAGGTGATAGAGCAACTGTTAAGATTTTAGCCCCAGGTATGGGCTAAACACACATCCGAGACATAATGCAATTACTGAATGTTTGGAATAATTACTCTTAAAGATGTGGACCTATTTTTTATAATGAAGTACTTAACCAACAGAACTAAATATTGTTTGCCCTCCTGTGAGATTACATTTGCTGCAAAGCTGGTGAAATGAATTATGCAAAGTCAGTTCTGTGCTTGTGTCTGAAGTTCACAATTGTCTCCTAATCAGAGTTGTGTTTTCTGTGGTTTACTTGTTGATAGAAACTTGAGTACTGCAAAGAAAGCATTGGGTTGTTTTTTTTCCCTGAGATAGGCAAATGCTAGTCTTCTAATAGTACAGGTTGAGAAGGATCCTTTTTCTTTTGCCCATCCAAATCAGAATGATTTGGAATACAACCAGGTCCCAAAACATGGCCTGGGCATTAGAAGGGTAATAGAGTCCATGAAGATTAATATTTGTCTGGTTCTAACAGGTCATGTAATTGGCTGTGTTTGAACAGCTGCTCTTCCTGAAGTTATGCTCTGATTAAAAGAGATGTTTTCATGTTAATCCATCTTGTGGCTGAAGTAACAGCTAAAAATAAAGGAAAAAGAGCATGGAAAGCAATATGCTAATGATAGAAAGCTGTGCTGTCAAGGACTGAAAATAAGTTCCTCTGTCAGAAATCTTTGGACTGGGATTGCTTGTGTAATAGGACCAAAAAAAAAGGGATCCCCCCAAATTAGATTAAGTTTGCTGAATAATCACTTATTCTGTGAAAATGTAGTTTAACATCTGCAGGTCTTTTCAAGATGTGATGTTTGGCTTGGGCCTGGAATTAAATATTGATACCGAGAAGGTCTATACTTCATTTAGTACTTGCGACTCAGAGCTGAAGTCCATTATTTGAATTTACAAATCTTTTTCTGTGATCACTTTGAAGTAATATCTACACACAATGCCTCCAGATTGCAGATTTATTGTGTGTCTGGGTTTGGGGTTTTTTTTTTAATTGTTTCTTTTTATTATTTCCAGCAATTCACAGAGACAAACCTGAAAAACAAGAGAAAATGGAGAGGAAGGAACCCCTAAAGGGTAGGAATTCAACATATGAAGCTCTTTGGTTCCTTGCTAGTGGTTCAGCACAGTCTAATCTATTGACTCTTAGCCCTTTCTTGTAAATCCCAATTATGTTTAAGGGTGGAGGAGGTGGTGTGAAAGCCAGCTGGAAGGAGAATGAGGATTTTAAAAGCACTTTGAATTTATCACTCTGCTAAAAGGCTAAAATTATATTCAGAGATTAATGAAGAAGTTTTTACTGTATTATTAACTCAGGTAAAGGATGCCCAGAGCATAAATAGGTGCTTTTTTTTATTCTTCCTGAATAAATCCAAGCATAATATTTGTTGTTAGGAATACTACTGAGCAAAACATAATGAGTAAATTATAATACATAGGGTACAATCCCTGGGGGCATTCAGCTTCAGAGACTTGCTGTAGGAAAAAAAAATAAACAAACTCCCCAGGCTCATTTCAGAGATGTATTCAAGAGGATTTACTAATGTGCTGGTGGTGTAAGCCAACAACAAATTGCTGATCTTCCTGCACTAGGAGTCAGAATAGAATAGAATAAACCAGGTTGGAAGAGACCTTCAAGATCATCGCGTCCAACCTATCATCCAACACCACCTAATCAACTAAACCATGCAACCAAGCACCCTGTCAAGTCTCCTCCTGAACACCTCCAGTGATGGCGACTCCACCACCTCCCCGGGCAGCCCATTCCAATGGGCAATCACACTCTCTGTGTAAAACTTCCTCCTCACCTCCAGCCTGAACTTCCCCTGGCGCAGCCTGAGACTGTGTCCTCTTGTTCTGGTGCTGGCTGCCTGGGAGAAGAGACCAACCTCTGCCTGTTTACAACCCCCCTTCAGGTAGTTGTAGAGAGCAATAAGGTCACCCCTGAGTCTCCTCTTTTCCAGGCTAAGCAGCCCCAGCTCCCTCAGCCTCTCCTCAGGATACTGCTTCCTCTCCACCCAAGACTCACAAGTTAGCTCTGGGCCCCAAGAGCCACCATCAAGTTTACCTCTTGAGAGGGAATTTTTGGCAAAGTAGAATGTTATGTCTGCTTGTCAAAATACTTCAAGCCTTCTGAGAACATGTCCTTTACATGGGAAAAAAAAAAAGTGATTAATGGCATCTCAGGCTGAAAGAAGAAACCCATTCTAGCGAAGAGAATAGGCTAAAGGTCATAATAAATCACCCCAAAAATTCAAGACTTAATATCTAGCCACAGCTGATTTATTTCAGCCCAAGAACAAGAATCCCAGAGCCCAAGTGAACATGCACCTTCCTGACATCTGTGCCTTTCTAATGGCCTCTGATTGGAGCTTTCCCATTTTATATCAATTTAAATACATGGAGTTAACCTCTAGAGCCCTTCATGCTAATGGCAGAGAAGTAAGTTCAGGCTTTGTTAGAACGGATATTTCCTACTAGAAGCTGGACTAGTAGGAACAAGATGACATTTTTTTTTTGGGGGGGGGGGGGGTGGTGGAAAATGTATTGTAAATATTTTCCCTTTTCAAGATTTTGTTATTGGGTAGAGAGGCTCTCCAGAGAGACCTTGACAGGCTGGACAGATGGGCAGAGTCCAACAGCATGAGATTTAACACATCCAAGTGCCGGCTTCTGCACATTGGCCACAACAACCCCATGCAGTGCTACAGGCTGGGGTCAGAGTGGCTGAGAGCAGTCAGGCAGAGAGGGACCTGGGGGTGCTGGTTGATGGTAGGATGAACATGAGCCTGCAGTGTGCCCAGGCGGCCAGGAGGGCCAATGGCATCCTGGCCTGCATTAAGAACAGTGTGGCCAGCAGGAGCAGGGAGGTCATTCTGCCCCTGTGCACTGCACTGGTTAGGCCACACCTTGAGTCCTGTGTCCAGTTCTGGGCCCCTCAGTTTAGGAAGGATGTTGACTTGCTGGAATGAGTCCAGAGAAGGGCAACAAAGTTGGTGAGGGGTTTGGAGCACAGCCCTGTGAGGAGAGACTGAGGGAGCTGGGGTTGCTTAGCCTGGAAAAGAGGAGACTCAGGGGTGACCTTATTGCTCTCTACAACTACCTGAAGGGGGGTTGTAGACAGGCAGAGGTTGGTCTCTTCTGCCAGGCAGCCAGTACCAGAACAAGAGGACACAGTCTCAGGCTGTGCCAGGGGAAGTTCAGGCTGGAGGTCAGGAGGAAGTTTTACACAGAGAGAGTGATTGCCCATTGGAATGGGCTGCCCGGGGAGGTGGTGGAGTCACCATCACTGGAGGTGTTCAGGAGGAGACTTGACAGGGTGCTTGGTTACATGGTTTAGTTGAGTAGGTGTTGTTGGATGATAGGTTGGACGCGATGATCATGGAGGTCTCTTCCAACCTGGTTTATTTTATTCTATTCTAAAAGAGTTAATGACATCCTCCTCTAATTTCTAACCAGCTTCTGTGATAAAGTTTAGAAAGGTGTCTAATAAGAGTAATTAGATATGTCTCAATCACTTCAGAGTAACTCTGCAGCTTATTCTCACATACTTCACCACTATATTGCTAAAAACATGAGAACTTGAATATTGCCTCCCCTTCCTCTTCTGCTATGGAATTCACAGTACTGTAAAAAATTCCTCTTTTCTCATGTTTGACAAAGGGAGTTTTACTAAATTGAACTGAAATCTCCACAGGAGTTAGAGTTAAAGCCAGCTTGCAGTTCCACAGCTGATTTTTCCCAAGGGCTCTGAATCCACATGCTTATTTCCCATTGTCTGGAAAATGATTGTGCAAAATCCTAAGGAAAGTGAGTGGAAAATGTTACATGAATGAGTGGATAGCATAACACAGTTTCCACTGTCATAATATTGGCTTTCACTTTGCACAGACTGGGTGTCTAATTATGGCTCTGAGATCATCACTGCCAGGGACTGATCTCTGCTAGTGTCCGTTACTAGATATCTGTATCCATTACTGGTTATCCATCTCAAGCCAGCTGGCAAGTGACAGATGTCTCATTTATGCATGTGATGCTCTTGTGTTCCAGGACTGATTCCAGGCTTTTTATGAGCATTTACCTGACAGAGTGTTAGGTGGCCCAGGTGATGTCCTTTTTCCCATGCAGGCAGCAGCATTTCCTGTAGTCGCTGCCATAGTCATAGCATCACAGAATCATAGAATTGTTAGGGTTCGAAGGGACCTCAAGTATCATCCAGTTCCAACCCCCCTGCCATGGGCAGGGACACCTCACACTGTAGCAGATTGCTCACAGCCACATCCATTCTGTCTCACCACCCTCATGGTGAAGAATAGACTAGACTAGACCAGACCAGGTTGGAAGAGACCTTCAAGATCATGTCCAACCTATCATCCAACACCACCTAATCAACTAAACCATGCAACCAAGCACCCTATCAAGTCTCCTCCTGAACACCTCCAGTGATGGTGACTCCACCACCTCCTCGGGCAGCACATTCCAATGAGCAATCACTCTCTCTGTGTAAAACTTCCTCCTAACCTCCAGCCTAAACCTCCCCTGGCACAGCCTGAGAATGTGTCCTCTTGTTCTGGTGTTGGCTGCCTGGGAGAAGAGACCAACCTCTGCCTGTCTACAACCTTCCTTAAGGTAGGTGTAGACAGCAATAAGGTCACCCCTGAGTCTCCTCTTCTCCAGGCTAAGCAACCCCAGCTCACGTAGTATGCTGTGTGCTGTGCAGGTCTGCGTGGGACAGCTCAGGAGTCACACAATTTGCAGCTTTGTCTCTTGAGGCTTATCTTAGTAGAACTATTTTTTATTATAAAGCTTTTCCACAGTGTTGTTTAGGGGCTTTGGTTGTTGTTTTGGTTGTTTGTGTTGCATTTTGTTTGTTGTTGTTTTTTTTCACTCTCTATGAACACATTTCCTTCCTAGTGACACAAAAAGACAAAGTGGACAGACAAGAAAAACCTGAAAAAAAGGAAAGGCATACAGGTAACAATTTAATTTCAGAACTTGTTTTAAGTTTTGAGTTACCCCAGAACTAATTGTCTACTCAGTTTGCATTTATGTATCCCTTTGCCAAAAAATGATCAGGGGTCTGGTGCACCACTCCTACAAGGACTGGCTGAGCGAGTTGGGGCTGTTCAGCCTGGAGAAGAGAAGGCTCTGGAGAGGGACTTTATAGCAGCCTTACAGCACCTAAAGAAGAGCTACAAGAAACCCAGAGAGGCACTGTCTACAAGGACTTGTAGCACTAGGACAAGGACAAATGGTTTGAAACTAGAGCAGATTAGGTTTAGATTGGACAATAGGAATAAATTCTTTACTATGAATGTGGTGGAACACTGGAACAGGTTGCTCAGAGAGGTAGTGGAGTCCCCATCCTTGGAGACATTCAAGGTTAAGCTGCATGGGGTTCTGAGCAACCTGTTGCTTACTGCAGAGGTTTTGGGCCAGATGACCTTTAGAGGTCCCTTCCAACCTAGTACATTCTGTGCCTGTGAAAAATGTTATAGAACTTCATGAATAAAGATCATATAAAGGTTTGCAGATACAGAGACTGAGTAATGTTTTGTATTCCTTCCACATGTTTGTTGATGAGGTTTTTTTTTCTGAGGAAGGGAGATAATACATTTTACACTCTGGGTTAGTATACTTTCCTAGTCATCTCTGAGTATTTCCAAAAGTCACAGTAAATATGGTTACTAAGAGACTATGATCTTCCAGGAGAAACACCTGACTACCTGGAGACAAAGGTTATGAGGCAGGCCATATGGAAAAAAAACCCACATTTAAAATGCAGTACTGAGTAGGGCTGTTCCATAGGCATTGAACAGGGCAGGACTAATTTTTTAAGCAGTTACTTGCAACAAATGGTTATCTAGCACTGCTTTATCTTCTGCAGTTCATTCTTTTGACACAGCAACACGAGGCTGGAGAGCACATAGCAACGCTCATGCAGACATTGTGTTCTTAGCAGAAACTCTTAGGCAGGAGTCAAATAGGCAGCTGAGTGTGTGTTCACACTCCTGGTCCCTGCAGAGCACCTCAGGGGATACAAATACATACAAAGATCAGTTCTGCACACCTGTGGGCAAGTTGCTATGTAAATATTAATCACCAAAAATTGGCAAATCAGAGCCCACACAGGAGACTCTTTCAGGCTATCCACCGCTCGGTGACTTGCACAACTCAAGTGTGTTCTGAAACCTGAGCCAGAAAGCCAGTCACTACAGTGTACTTTATTTCAATTTGTAAAGTGGAAATTAAAAGCAAACAAAAAGCCCCAAAGAGCATTAGTTATAATGCCATTGCAATTAGATTTGTAATTAATTACAGTGTTTAATCATTCATGGCTGGAAAAAAACTGGTGGTTGTTAAGCAGGGTTCAGAAAATCCTTCAGAAATGAACCAAACAAGAAAGCTGAAAAAATAGCAATAAACCAAGAAATGGCAGTAGGAGCAAAACAAACAAAATGAAAGAGTAAACAACATAAACAAGCATGACTCCTCTTGATTAATATCTTTCATGGGGTTAGAGTTGTACCAGAAAGACCACTCCTCCCCTAGCCAATGGCAAAGACCTCAGGGATAACAGATGAGGGGTTTTTTGAAGTTCAAATCACAGGCTTGGGCATCAACAACAGACAGCAGCAGCTGAATCAATCTTTCCCTTCTTTGCATGGGCAGCCATGATGCCTGCTTGTGTTTCTTGCTCTTTTATCTCCTTTTTCTCACTGAAAATGCAGCTTTTCCTTTTGCTTACTAACATTGATGTTGTTATTTATTTCTAGCTATTCACAAAGAGAAACCTGAAAAGGCAGAGAAACTTGAAAAGAAAGCACCTTCTAAAGGTAATGCAAATCATCAGATGTTGCACAATTTTAAGTTTCCAGTGGGGAATGAGTATTTAAAGTATAAAGCTCTTTGAGTCTGTGATGTAGGTTTTTTGAATGCTCTCACTTTTCCTTGAGTAGGTCTTGATCAAACCCAGAGAGAAGACTTCCTCAGCATATAATATTATTTTTTTCTCCTTGGGTCTTTCGTTTTGTTGCACAGAGGTAATGATGAATCATTTTTGTACAGCTAAAAAACCCCAAGTCTAAGATTATTATGCTTACATTCCTTGATGTTTTTTGCTCCACAGTGGGATTCAGTAATTTGCCTCCACAGAAAGCTTTCTCTTCTACAGCAGTTTTTGGTCTGGTGCAGATCTAATGCAAGAGTGTTTACTATCTCTCAGTCTTGGTCTTCCATCCCATCCAAAAATAGATTTTACTTGACTTGCCTCTATTTTATTTTATTACAGTAACATTTTTTATTTCAGTACATGATTTGTTCTGTCCTCCATGGCAAAAGTGGCTTTGGTTAAGAGTTACCTATCATAATTATCTCTATTCTGTGTCCAGTTCTGGGCTCCTCAATTTAAGAAGGATATTGAGACACTTGAATGTGTCCAGAGAAGGGCAACAAGGCTGGGGAGAGGTCTGGAGCACAGCCCTGTGAAGAGAGGCTGAGGGAGCTGGCAGTGTTTAGCTTGGAGAAGAGGAGGTTCAGAGGAGACCTTATTGATGTCTACAACTACCTGAAGGGAGGTTTTAGACAGCTGGGGGTCAGTCTCTTCTCCCAGGCAAGCAGCACCAGAACAAGAGGACACAGTCTGAAACTGCACCAGGGGAAGTTTAGGCTGGAGGTGAGGAGAAAGTTCTTCCCAGAGAGAGTAATTGGCCATTGGAATATGCTGCCCAGGAGGTGGTGGAGTCACCATCCCTGGAGGTGTTCAAGAGGGGATTGGACATGGCACTTGGAGCTGTGGTTTAGTAGTCATGAGGTGTTGGATGGTAGGTTGGACTTGATGATCTCTGAGGTCTTTTCCAACCTTATTGATTCTATGAAGGAATATTGTGTGTGAGAGGTGATTTTTCAGTATTCTTTCAACTGATTATTCCATCTTTAGCTGTGATTTGGATAGAGGGATTTAAAAAGTACAATCAGCTTGCACTTTTGTGCCATATTTTAAAGATTAACATTTACTTTTTGCTTGACATTTGAATATTCTCACTCTGAGAGTGTTTTGGGATGGGGTTTTTTGTATTGGTTGTTGGGATTTTTTTGTTTGGTTTGGGGTGGGGGTTTTTTTGCTTTGAATTTTTGGTGGTTTTTTTGCCATGGTATTGCTTTTCAGAAGCCAAATATTTCTATAATGAAGTTGGGTTTCAATCTTTCCCTCTTCTTCTATGCAGTTACCTCTTAAAAAACAAAACTACCTAGTGGATCTTAATGACAGTCTGTGATGTCATTTAGATTAATCTGAGGATGATGTGATGCATGAATTAATTAGGCTTAATTTTAATCTATACAGGCAAGAAGGCTCTGAGGTGACCTTATTGTGGTCTTCCAGTGTCTGAAGGGGGCTACAAGAAGGCTGGGGAGGGACTTCTCAGAATATCAGGTAGTGATAGGACTAGGGGGAATGGAATGAAGCTGGAGGTGGGGAGATTCAGACTAGACGTGAGGAAGAAGTTCTTCCCCATGAGAGTGGTGAAGCCCTGGAATGGGTTGTCCAGAGAGGTGGTTGAGGCCCCGTCCCTGGAGGTGTTTAAGCCCAGGCTGGATGAGGCTCTGGGAAGCCTGATCTAGTGTGAGATGTCCCTGCCCATGGCAAGGGGGGTGGAACTAGATGATCCTTGTGGTCCCTTCCAACTTTGACTGATTCTATGATAATGTAGATTCAAAAGTACAAACCACTCTTTACTGGACTTGACCTTACTCTAAGAAAGAATGTAAAAGAAGCAGGCTCAAAGAAAGATGAAAAGAGGAATGGAGACTAAAAGCCCTAAAAGACTCTGAAAGTTAGCCATTTTCCAGTCTCTCTTTTCAGGGGACACTTGGTCACCTGTCCTACTTTCAGTGTATTCCTTGGCAGCATAGGATTTTTTTTTTAATAAAGTAAAATCACACCAAAATAATTCAGAAAAAAAATTCCTATTGTCTCTGCAGACCTGAAAAGCAAAAACCTTCAAAGAATCACTGAGATTTTGCTAATGAACAGCCAGCCTGCTCATTCATTTATCTTCTGCTAGCTAATGGAGTCATCACTTAATGATTTAATGCATTTAATAGCAGCCATGACTCCAGTCACTGGCTGGAAAAAATGATGAAGAATTTGGACACTTTGTAGATAGGGAGATTTGCTGCTGTGGTGTGACAAGCAGCCATGCTATCTTCTCCTGAATAGTTTCCATGCCATGCAAGTCCCAGTAGGAGAACTCTGTGCACAAGGGCACTTGTCGCCCTCAGCACTTCCAAAGGCACAGTTCTGCTGTGATGTGCTGCTGAGCTATCTATTCCCAGGCTCGACTTGTTCCCTCTGGACTCTGCTCTAAACTCTATCAGCTACCAGCAATGCTGAGGGATCATTTCAACCACGTGCAGTCCCTAGGAAATTAGGATGCTCAGGTCCAGCTCAACCTCAGTGAACAGCTGTACTGAAAATTGGGTGGCTATTTCCCCCACAGTCAGCCAGTTGGTTGTTTTTCTTCTGAACCCCATAAAAAGACCTAAAGCACTTCTTCAGCCCTTGTTAAATGCCTCAGAAAGCTTCAGTGACATGCATGCTGTTGAAGCACGTCATCTAAGGAACAGCTATCTTAGAGAAAACAAGTCTAAATATCAATCATGGCTCATACAGGCAGCAGTTCCAGACTGGAATTCAGTTGTTATCACATAGTTATTACTTGGAAGACGTGTAATTAACTCTCAAATCAGGTTTGTACTGGCAATGTGTCTGGATAGTGACCAAGAGAGAGGAAAGAAAGAAGCCTGCATAAAATTTTGACAGCCTTTCTGAGACATAGCAGTGTGTGCTTACACAGTGCATCCTGTGCAGACATGAACTCACTCGAGCTGGGCTCTGAAGTGCGCACCAGGCTTGTGGCTGTGTTTGTGTGACAGCACAAGCTAAGAAAAACACCTTTCTGTAAGGCAAATGTAGCTGCACAGCTTCCTGTTGGCTGGAGTACAAGATCAAGCCTGTGTCTGCTCGGAGCAGGAGCTCAGAAAGTTTGTGTCATCTGGAATATGGAGTATAAACACTCCCTGCAAAGGTTCAGATCTGTGTGACTGACTTGTCTTCTGATTAGCTGAGTCTCCACAGATATTTTGAAGCTCTTTACCCTAGTATGTAACCCTGAGAAAAGGAAACATGAATTTTGCAAACTGAGAAACAGGACTCACAAAGACCTGTGAAACTTCCGGGGATGTTGTTGTTTCAGCAATATTTTCTCATTCTCTGTGGAGGATTTTGTTCCTAATGCATCATTGTGCTCATTTCTAGTAATGCAAAAGGACAAACCTGAAAGACACGAAAAAGCTGAAAAGAAACCTCCTCCCAAAGGTATTTATTTATTTATACTACATTTTTAACCAGAATTTGCATTAAAATTCATATACTTTACGTTATTGGAGCAGAGGATCTGTTGTGTATGAAAAATCAGCCACATGACGCTATAATGAAATTAAAATAGGACTTGAATTAAAATGTCTCTAGAATATCCAGGGGTTATTTCTATGCTTGATCCATTTTAAACCTCGTTGAAGAGTGACACTGAAAGCTCTTTCTTTTTTACCTGCAGAGGAGAAGAAAGTGAAGAGCACTAAAGTGGAAGCAAAAGCTAAAAAGGAAGTCAAGGATGGAAAAGGAGATGGAAAGATGGCTGAGAAGGCCAAGCAGGCAGAGACTAAAACAACAGAAGTTGGGCTAGTAAAGGCCAAACCGAAAGTTAAGGAGGAAAAAGCTCTTCAGACTGTAACTAAATCGGAAAAGAAAGGTAAAGAAACCCAGGAAGAAACAGATGAAGATCTGTAAGAGGTAGTAGGGAAGGAGGAGAGAGAATAGTTAGAGCTGGCAAGGACCAAAGTCCGCCAACGGAAAATAAGAGTGCAGTGCAAATAAACCCAGATGAGTCTCACAATATTAGAGGGAGATTATTGAGACTAAAATTAGCTTCATCTATATAACCAGGATTTCTTAACTGTTTGTCATGGCTACAGATTTATTTCAGTTTAAGTTGTTATTTACTAAGGACCAATTTCTCTTAGATAGGCTTCAGTCCTCATGGATTTGCTTGCTATCATCTTGTGTAGTGTGCTTGTGGCACAATTATTCTGGGAAATACAGACTGCCCAAGGACCTATGAGAAGTTTTCTTTGTTTTTACTCCTGCTTATGTCCTCTGTAACAAGAAAATTATCAGCAGAGGAAATAAAGTATAATCTGATGTAAGACAAATTATTACATGAGGCGTTGTCAGGTATTGTATGACAGAGTGATATAGCTGCCTGATGTAATTTCATGCGGACAACTTTCAAATTTAGCCTAAAAGAGAAAGAAATGGCATTGCCTTGGTGAAAGCATGAAATCAAGTGATAAAACAATCAACATGGAACAGGGGTCAGCTGTATGCTTTATCATGGAATCAACAATAGTTTTGGTTGGGGAAAAAACCTTTTGGATTATTAAATCCAAACATCAACCTAACACCACCAAGGCCATTAAACCATGTCCTGAAGTGGCATGTCCACAAGTTTTCTTTGAACACTCCCAGGGATGGTGAATCTACCACTTCCTTGGGCAGCCTGTTCCAATATCTGACCACTCTTTCAGTAAGGATGTGCCTGGATATCTGAATCTGCTTGGCCAAACTCTCACAATTTCATACCCATCAACTCTAGACCCTAGCAACCTCCTTTCTGATATGCTGAGCTAGTCTTTTTTTTAAGCTTTATTTGTATTCTAGTTATTTTTAGATTCTGACTTGAAATATTGGAACCTTTGAGGCATAAAATCAAAGCAGGATCTTTCATGCTGATTGCTGTGACAAAATTCAGCAAATTGTTGAGCTCTCCTGGGAGGTGCAAATCTCTCTCAGTTTTTATTTGCTGTGTGTTTCAGTATGCAGTGGAATCCACTCCATGCAGGATAAGGCTCTCAAAGAGCAATGGTGTGCAGATGAGGCACTTTACTCTCTGACAGCAAAATATTTTAAGTAAGTAGGGGGTCAAAGATTGCAGAGAGCAGCAGAGAGTGGCAGGGAGTTTTGTTTGGTTTAGATTTTATGGGATTTCCCCCTCCCTTCAGCTGATAAATATTAGCAAAGTGATCTATCTTAAGATCTCTGACAGATCACTTTGTAATCTGCTTCAGAGTGTCATCCCAATGACTGTGTACTGAAGCCTGGCAGGTGAAAGGGGGAATGAGCAACTCGAGCAGAGGCAGGAAGTAGCCTCTTTAATTGCCCTTATTGCTGGAGATACGGCAGCACATGTCCAGTGGAAGTTGCATGTTGTACTTCTGTCCTTCCTCTTCCCACCATAAGCCACTGCTGCCCAGCTGGATGCTCTTAGAAAATTCAGCTCTCTATTTCAGTCCCACTGTGACCCAAGGTGAGCATAATTTTGAAGTCAATGTGGTTTTGCTAAGATTTCGTGATCTTGCACTCATTACTTTTCCTCGCTCAAGGGAGTATTCTGCCAGCTTTGCTGCAACCATGTAAAAAAACAGAGCAGTAATCACAGAGGAGTTGTTATGATTTCCCTCCTGTTGCGCTGCTCCTTGCTCAAAATTTCAAGAGAGAGGTCATTTCCCAGGGTAAATCATGTGAGATCCAATGACAGAAATATCTATGACTGGTCCTGGTCCTTGATGTGATTTCCTAGTACTCAGACGAAAATCTGTGCCACTCTTGTAGAGTCATAAGGTGAAAGCTGGAGTGTGAAATTATATTTTTAACAAGAGAATTTAAACTGAAATAATTTTTTTGGCCATGAAGGAACACTTAGAATTTTCATAGTTTTCCATCTCTGCTGATTGGCAGAATTCCCATGAATTACCATGGGCTGTTACAGTGCACCTTATTTCACATACACTGGAGATGTTCTTTTCATCTGAAGTTTAACGTTCTGCCCTCACTTGTTTTTGTAAATCCCATTTATCTGGGGTTGAGTTACTAAAGAAATCCTATGAAGAGAAGATTAAGACAATATCATTCTTCTCAGGTACAGTCAAGGATAAGGCTTTAAAAATATTCAAATTTTATCAATAAGCAACAAAAAAAAACCCTGCCCCAAACAACCACAAAACCCCAAACCACCCCACTCAAACACCCACGGTCTATTTTCATCCTGGTTTATACTCCTGTGTTCAAAGAATGGATTATTTTAATATCAATGGAGTGATGTGAGCTGCCAGACCTGCAGGCTGTGACTGTCATAACCTACATTGAAGCAGCACAAGCTTGTGCTTTGTCCTGTGACTGTCCATACGGCTTATGTCCCCTGACATAGTTTTGCCTCGTGCTGTCTAACAGTCTTTTGTACAATGCCTCAAAATGCTCCAGAGGCTTTTCCCAACGGACAACATGGATGAAGGCAGCTTGTTTGGGGGGAAAAAAACAGAGGGGTAAGAAAACCTGAGTTTTGTGGACAAGAGCTGTGCCCTACAGTTTGCTTTCTGAGCTAAAAAACAAACCATGGTATTTGTCCTTTTTCTGTTTTAGTAGTAGTAGTCATTGAGATCCTATTTGCAAGTGTATTGAAGTCAGTTCCATCACTTTTCTTACTTCAGTGGGTTTATTAAGTACAGATTTGCAGCTACTTGTTTTCTCACCCAAACACTGCTACTTTTCTCAGAAAATTATCACATAGACTCAGGGCAGGTATTACAGCCAAATTCTTGTGATTCCTTCAGGATGGAATCCAAAGCTGGAGCCAGCCAGAATGCTTAATTAGAATTCCTAAATGCAAAAGTGGAAACTATTATGAACAGTCAATAGGTTGTAAAAAGCAGTGGTTATAGCCACAGCCCTGTGCACATCCTGAAAGGTTTGCCCCAGGTTCTCCAGCTCTAACTAGTGTTCCCCTCACAGTTTCAGTAACAGGGAATAGCTGCATGTTGGCTGAGCTTGTCAACCCCTTCCTAATTTCTACAGCCACCTAGGAAATCATGACTAGAAAGCTGCAGCTTTCCACCTCAGGACTTGTATGGCAGTCGTTCCAACAGAGCAGTAATCTCCCAAATGCCTCAACGTCAACTATTACTGATGCTCTAGTGGACAACATAAGAAAGTAGGTGATATGATGAGTGTGATTTACTTGGGAACCTTATTTTACACTGAAATACAATAGTTGTGCCATTGGAACAAATTGCAAATATTTCACCATATGCTTAATTTATTGATTTATTGATTTTAAGTTGGTAAATAGAAAGTGACTTCAGAGATGAATAAGAAGCAGATGAAGATGGAGAGAAGTGTAATTTCTGTAGACTAGGCAGTGTGCTAGACCAGCCTGGAACAGAGGGATGATTATGCTTAGATAAAGGACCATTGTGAAGTAGTTCAAATGCCAACTGGAGTAGACATTTAGTCATCAACATGGGCTTTGAAAGTTAAAGTCCCTTAGATTCCACTTGGCAATGTGCCTTCCCCTCCACCCCCCAGCCTGCTGAAGGATCCAGAAATGTTGCAGTTCTTCTGCACTCCTTTTCTTCACCATCCTGAATGGCAAAACCTTTTACCAAGGTCTTCAACTGTGATTATGTATAGAAGAAATCAATAGGCAATCAACATTTTTGAAATCAGGGTTTCATTTAGATTCAGAAGGCTTAATGTCTGGATAATATAGTTTTAATATATACAGATATAATGTATGCATATATAAAACATATTTGTAAAGGTTAGTGTTTGGAAAACAACTCTGTAGTGAAAGGATAAAGTTTTGTTGCTACAAAATCTCATTGCTACAGGAGCGTAAGTACACAGAGCTCTTCTCATACTCTCATTCACTAAATGTACATATTGATTATACTGTTAAAGCAATATTAACAAAACCCTTTGTTCTCAAACTTCATTGACCTGGGGTGCATGTTGTGCCCTGCCAGCCCGGGAGAAACGTTGGTGGCTCCGGGTCACTGATAGCTCTGAAGTTCTTGGCTGGGTGACTTTCATTAGATCTGGACAATAAACTTTCTGAACACGCAAATCAATTGAAGACCGGGGTGGGGGGAAAAAAGCTCCCCAAATGTATGACTACCACTGGAATGTCTTTGCACTGCCAAGCTTTATCTTCATTGTTAAATAGAAGTTATATCGAATTTGCTTTCATCTTTACTCTCTTTTTTTTCTTTCCTTTTTGCTCTGTTAGATCAATATGCGTTCTGTCGCTATGTGATTGACATGTTTGCGCAAGGGGATTTTTATCCAGGTACTCTCCTACGCTGTTGAACTCTGTTCTAATTTTCTTCTGTTTCTCTGAGCGTTTCTGCTCCTTGATGTATTAAAAGTGTGTTTTGTACCGTTGAAAGGCCTCACAAGTGCAACAGAGAGTGTGCAAACGGTTTTAATAAAGCGTGAGAGCTAATGGCTGTGTTATTAAAGCTTTTAATTTTGTGTCTACGATGCATGGATTAAAATTCAAGTTCTGTTAAAAGTAGAGTCAATGGAAAGCTACAGAAATTGCTAATTTTTTCCATGCTGCTTTTGTGGTTTGTTTTTTTTTGGCTGAGTTGCAAGAAGGAAATTATTGGGGCTTTTCCCCCACAAAGAACAAACCTTAACCCCAGAATGCTTCAGAAATAGAGCTGGTGTTGCTAGTATGTGAAATAGCTTAGGTGACCCATCACGTCTGTGCTTCATCTTTTCTCCTCCGTCATCTCTGTGCTCATCTAACAGACAATTCTTAGTCATAAGAGAAGCTAGAGCTACTGGTAATGATTGTTCATCATCTCGTCATATGAATCCATTATGACCTTATTTAATGGCCAAGATTCTGAGAGTGATAAGCAACGGTAATTATGGAAAGAGTCAAGAATGGAATGTTTAAGGACTCACTAAGCTTAAGAAGCTTTTAGTCAGTTATTTGCTCAAGCAGCTCTCCACTTCTCTGAACCAGATGTATTTTCTTATCTTTGTATTGTGGCTTAGGCTCTTTCTTGATGTACCCAGGTCCACTTGAAGCTGGGAAGTTCGAAGGATGTAGCTGAGGGGGAAAAAAAAGATTCTCAAAATGGGGAAATGGAGGACACAGATTTTTGTGGAAGGAAAAAGAAGCAGCTTGTGATTTTGTAGGAAGAAGGTTCTCAAAGAATGATGCGGAGAGATAAGAGGTCCCACTAGAAATGAGCAAATTATTATCTCTAGGTTTACAGAGGGACTCATCTAGGGTCAGAGTGGGAGAACAACTAGCAGAACCTTCCAGAGACCCTCAGTTACACTTCAATTTACAAAATAACTGCCAGTACCAGATGTGATTCACTCAGTTTCTGACTTCATACAGTTGTCTTATTTATAAATATCACAACACAAAGACTTGCATGGAGATCTTCAAGATCTCTCTTATAGTTCTCTTGATGTTTGGAAGGAGATTTGACACATCAGGGCTCTCTGTTCTGGATTGCTCCCTGGGCTGTTTGATGGCCTCCTAAGGCAAAGCAGACATGCTGTGGGGAGGGAGTTTTGGAGAGGAATGCTTTTTCAAGTTTTGACCTTTCGTGCTATGAGGAAACTGAGAAGACCATAAAGAGGAGCAGGGATATAAAGAAGGAAGTCTGTGGTGACAGAATATCAGAAGATAAAAGACATGTCTGTCTATGCTTGTCTCCTAGTGTTTGCCCTGCGTCATTCCAGAGTGCTGTGCAGGCAATGTGCTAAGAAATCAGTGGTTAAACGGCTGAAAAAGTGTTCAGTGGTCATTGTGTGGTCAGGTGGCCTTACAGGTGAACAGCTGGGTTGACAGCTTGAGCCTCAGATAGTGGAAATGACAGAATTGTTAGGGTTGGAAGGGACCTCAAGGGTCATTTACTTCCAACTCCCCTGTGATGGGCAGGGACACCTCACATTAGATCAGGCTGCTCAGAGTCATGTCCAGCCTGGCCTCAAAAATCAGTCATAATGCAATTTGAATCATCACAGTATCACTTAGGTTGGAAAGGACCTCGAGGATCATCAAGTCCAACCCATCAACACAGACCCCATGACTAGACCATGGCACCAAGTGCCACGTCCAATCTCCCCTTGAACGCCTCCAGGGTCGATGACTCAACCACCTCCCTGGGCAACCCGTTCCAATGACAAATGATCCATATGTAGGAGAAAGGAAGAGGATGGCCCCATAGGTTCTCCAGAAGTCCACCTGCAAATAAGCTGTGCTTTGAACTTGTTGACATCTGATGTTAAATGTTGTGAATGGTGGTTGTGTTGGAGCTGGTACATTTTGGTGGCAGATAAAATCAAGTGTTGCCTTCAACACAAACTTTAGACAATCCACAAGCTGTGAAAGGCAATGCTGAAACATCCAGACTGTGTCTCTGAGGAAAAAAAAGGTAAAGACCAGGTAGGCCTAGCTCTGTGGTCTTTACAGAAGTCATTGAGGAGAGTGCCACCAAGCGCTGCTCATCGTTTGGTACTGCCTTCCTCAGGCAACACATTCATATCACACTGACCTCTGTGAACTGAAATATTACGGTAATTCATTTCCTTGCATAGATAAGTGTGAAGAAAACACCAGCATACTAAATTCCTTTAATAACCTTAATATCTAATTAGCTTTAAAATCTGCTATATTTTATCAGTTTATATTTTTTATGGTAAATTACATTGTCCAAACAAAGAGATCTGAGTGCAATTCATCTAAGGAATTTAATTAAAGTCACCCTGACACCACAATACTTTTAAACCAGGAATCATTTCTGTCTTTCCCAATAATGCCATTTGTGAAGAAGAAAAACTAGGTCTTTCTCATAGAAAGTGGCTTCACAAAGGTATTTTTGTAGGGATATTCACAGCAAATAGGAATTTCTGTCTTCTTGGGTTTATAAGAGCAGTGCCCACTCATCAGATCCCTTAGGCACAGTGTACAGATTTACAATGCCAATAATAACAATACCCTTCAGTATTTATCCTTTGATAGGGGTTTTGAAATACCTTACTGAAAAATCATATTAATTAGTACCCTTCAGTATTTATTCTTTGATAGTGCTTTTGAACTCCATTATTGAAAAAGCACATCAATTAAATTATTTGAGGTTTATATATCATTTTATGGCAAAGTAGATCATTTGAGATGGCCTTTTATGGTGATCGGATCAAAACTTGGGTCCTTGGGCTGAGCTATATGCACTTTTCACAGTGTGTCAGTTAATTTATTTTGACAATCACCTGAAAAATCTATTGGAGCTCACTCAGTGCTTTTGTGCTGATTTTACCAAATGAGGCTGAAATGTTCATTTATGCAAATTCTGCTCATGTCACTGCAATGGTAGCTTTCAAAAATTAATGACATGTATGTAAACTGTACACAATGAATTGGCAGAAAGACCTAGAAAGGAGAGTTCTTGCTGAGCTGCTTCAGGAAGCATTAGCTGGTTTTCTTCTTTCTCAGGCCGACATTTGCCCCTGATACTGACCAGTTTCATGCAGATCCTCCTGTAAAACACAGTAATTGTATCAATATCAGTTAGCTTCTGAGATCTTTCTTTCATAACAATTAAAATATATCTGAGCTATTCAGCCCTTTCCAATAGATATCAGCAGAGTTTTAGCCATAGATTCAGATAGGTTTTGCTAAACCAGAAATCTATCTCATGAATATCGTGACTGCAACAGTAACCTGCCCTGAATTCTACTGAGACATTTATAGACAGCCCTCCTGAGCTCTACTGTATACAGCAACAAAAAATTGCTTTCTGATTTTTATCTGAGGAAGTATGGATCTTCAGAGAGCATTTTACTTTCTGTCTAACATGCATGTGATAAATTACAGTTTCTCAGATGGATTCCTGAACCACCTTTCCTCCAAAGGATAGATCTTTCTAATCTTATTTATGTCTGGGCTACAGTTTCTTCGCCAAGTCCAGACACTGCTGTCCTAGCATTAACAAATCCCTGTGTCCAAATGGCTTTGATCTCCTTTAGGCTGCCAGTAAATGAAAAACTAATACACATTCCTTCCAGGGCTAATTTTCCAAATCTTAACTTCCAAAACATTAAAACCTAAAGAGGAAAACTTATTTCTAAATAAGAGGTGCTGAGACATACTGGTTCTGACATACCAGCACTTCTGTTCTTCCACTGGCACTGATATAGCTGAGGTCCAAGATAACCTTGCCGCCACAGAAGGCCACTGACATTCTTTTGTCCACTTTGATAGATATATTCCATGTATTTGCTCATTTACTTGATATTCCTGAATTTTGTTCTGAGTAGTATTTTGAGTGTTCTACCCCTAGAGAGTTTGAAATCTTCACCCAAGAAGATGGATTTCAGGGATACTAGCTGGTCACTCTTTTGGTTAGCAGCACATTCTTCACCACATTAACTGAACCGCCTCTATTTTATTCCTCCTGTGCCGTACGGTTTTCCCACTCCTCCTCTGCTTCCCCTGCAATGTTTGCCAGCTTGCTTTACATTTACATTTCCTGAATTACTCTGGCAGATCAAAGATTTGTTTCAGTGGAATGTCTTTACTGTTTTGCTGCTACCTAAAGTGGATTCTTATGTGTCTGTCTTTTTGCATGCCTACCTCAGCATGTGGTTGTGCATGCTGCCTGCTGCTGAATTAAGAGTGATAAGCATCTCTCGGTTCCAAATGTCACAGCCTTGTTCCCTACAGCCATACTGTATAATTATAGTCAAATTTTGTTTTCATTTTCTTCACACAGAAGTTTATTTTAGGTGCATATTTTTATTGTCTTCTACTTTTGGTTAAGCAGCTTGCATTTCACACTACACTGGACTCACTACTGGGTGATCTTTACCTAATTGACAGCAAAGTCTGGGGGAGCACAGATGTGAAAGTATTGGCAATTCAGCCTACCTAAAACCATTGCACTGAAGCACCCAGTTATGCTCTGGAGCTTACACCACTACATGACTTTCACATGATAGCTAGACTGCAAAGGAATGTGGCCATGCCATTTCCTTTCCTTGGGTTAGCCTCATGTTGTTTATCTTATGTTTGCATGCCAGGGCCTGAAAGCTAAGGCGATGCAGACGATTTTGTTAATGTTATACTGCTGAAAGAAATATTTTCATTGGAGGAATTCAGCAGCCTTTTTGGCACATTTAGATATTAAGAGTGTAAAAAGTAAGAGGGTAAAAAGTCATCGTACCGTCTCATTAAAAAAGTCATCGAAGCCTCACCCTTTGCATGCATGATCAAAAAAAACCACCCCAAAAAAACAGAGGTAAGAAATTCAGGCAAATTATAGTAAGAGGAAACCCTACAGCCTGCTTAGTCCCAGAAAGAGTTGATAGACTGTATGACCTTATTGTCTACGATGTTTTTCCAAGGCTTGTCTCTTCCATTGTCAAGAACTACCCTGCCCAAGAGCAGGGACTGTTGCTATTAGACACTGTGGTGAGAGAATTTAGTATGATGCCAGCCATTTCATATCCAAAAATGGTTTTGGTGATACAGGTATAAATGTGAATCAACATCATAAGATCACTGAATATACTACTACTACAAAAAAAAACCCAAACCCTACAGGCATGAAGTGTCTAGTTTTAGAAGTGATAGTGCCTGTATTTGCTGTGGGTGGGCGGTAGCACAGGAGTTCAACACTTGCCCTCTGCTGTTCAGATAGCAAAGCGCTTTAGGCTCTTGAAGTATTTTTAAGTGTCACTTGTACTTGGTTAAAGACTAGGATGTGCTGTGGATATGTCAATGACAGCGTGCAACTTTCCACCCTCTCACATTACATTTACACGGGGACAGTTTTGATATCAATGTTGTTTCTCTGGGGAGGTATTTGATGCAGTGCAGCAAAAATTCAGTCACATAAATAAGAAAGTAACAGGCTATTTGCTTCTTGTTTGGGGAAATTCAGCATGCAAAATGGTGGACTGAGCTATAGGTTTTCATGTTTGGGAAAGAACATTAGAGAATATTATTTCTTTCTATGGAGAGATGCATTTTGGTGCTGCCTTCTCAACAGCCCTCTCTTCTGCTGCAGAAAACAAGCAAAGCAGACATTTTCTAGTTAAATGCTAAAGGGAGATGTTGGGAGCCATGAAAGTGTCCCAGTTTTAAACAGGAAGTGTACCTAAGAACTAAAAAGTCTTCCCCCTCTGAGGGCAGTACTGTACCCCAAAACTTGCAAAGACTCCTGGATTCATCTTCAGAGTTGCCAGCTAATGGTCTGTCCTTTTACAAAGAAGATGCTCACATGATGCAATGTTTGACAATACTTCTTTCTGCTGAGGACATAAATGGAGATGATTGAATGACAGAAGCATTTATTCCTCTAGTAATCTCCTGCAAGAGTTCTGAATCTGTTTCAAGGGGTCTGAAAGGAAAGAAGTAGTGGTGAATTTTAAATGTGAGTCTGAGAAACTGAAAATTAACTTTGAATTATTGAAAATTTTCTAATTTATTAACAAGCAATTCTTCCAATAGCTTCAGCTGTCATTTGGAGTCTAAATATTGCTCCTTTACATTTCTATCCAGTCATGTAAAACTGTGAGAAGACATCCACTGACATCATTTTAATGAGATTCTTGTCTATGACTCCCAAAAGCGGCGTCTCTTTGGTCAAACTCTGAATTGCTGGGGAAGCTATCAGCACACAATCCCAATGCCATCCCACAGAGGCAGAACAGCTATCCATTATTCCCTGTTTATATCATCCCACTGCGAATCAGAGCCAGATGCTGGCACACAAAGCTGCATCTGTCAACACTCTTGTGGCACTTTATTGTAACTTTGCCAAAAGAATTTCAAACAACTTTCACTCTCTCAGAAGCAGCTACCCAGGGAATGTGTGGTATTCTGCTTCTGCAGAGAGCAACAGATCTCTTTCTTTTGATAGTTCACTGCAAGCCACTCTGAGGAGTCAGACTTATGTGATACAAAAGACACCAAAAGTCTTTGCTGGTGTAAATGAGTCAAATTCCTTGATTTTCATGGGGGAAAAAAAGAATCAATCCATTCTGTGAAGGAAGAGATGCTAAACTAACAGAAGTGTTCTCACACTTGGATTCTATTTTATTACAGACATTTCTCATAGTTCACTAATCAAGTTTCAAAAGATTTGTTAAAGGTGCCTGAAAAACATCTAGTTGTGTTGTGGAGGATCACCCAAAGACTCAAACACTTAAGGTTTGAAAAGTCAGCTATTTAGAATAGAATAGAATTAACCAGGTTGGAAAAGACCTTTGAGATCATCAAGTCCAACCTATCACCCAACACCATCTAATCAACTAAACCATGGTACCAACCACCCCATTCAGTCTTTTCCTAAAGATCTTCAGCGATGGTGATTCCACCACCTCCCTGGGCAGCCCATTCCAATGGCAAATCACTCTCTCTATGAAGAACTTCTTCCTAACATCCAGCCTAAACCTCCCCTGACACAGCTTAAGACTGTGTCCTCTTGTTCTGGTGCTGGTTGCCTGGGAGAAGAGACCAACCTCCACCTGGCTACAACCTCCCTTCAGGTAGTTTTATTAGAATAAACCAAACCAGGTTGGAAGAGACCTTCAAGATCATCGTGTCCAAGCCATCAACCAATCCAACCCACCCAAACAGCTAACCCATGGCACCAAGCACCCCATCAAGTCTCCTTCTGAACACCTTTAATGACAGCGACTCCACCACCTCCCCGGGCAACCCATTCCATAGCGCAATCACTCTTTCTGTATAGAACTTCTTCCTAACATCCAACCTGAACCTCCCCTGGTGCAGCCTGAGACTGTGTCCTCTTGTTCTGGTACTGGTAGCCTGGGAGAAGAGACCATCATCAGCCTGTCTACAACCTCCCTTCAGGTAGTTGTAGAGAGAGATAAGGTCACCCCTGAGTCTCCTCTTCTCCAGGCTAAGCAGCCCCAGCTCCCTCAGCCTCTCCTCATAGGGCTTGTGTTCCAAACCCCTCACCAACTTTGTTGCTCTTCTCTGGACTCGTTCCAGCAAGTCAACCTCCTTCCTAAACTGAGGGGCCCAGAACTGGACACAGTAAAGGCAAAACTTAAATGCAAAACAGCAATAAAGGCCAGTAATAATAAACAAAGTGAGTCTCATATCAAAGAGGTGAAAATAAGATTAGGGAATGACCTTGCAAAATAGTTATTACATTTAATGACTCATTCTCAAAACTGATTTCCAGTTAGCACTGATGGTATTTCAAGTGGGTTAAAAACTGGATGCATTATAAGAGCCCTATAACCCTTCTTCAGTGCTCAGCATTGTCAGAACTGAAGTCAACGTGAAAAATATTAGAAGAGAATTCTTTAAGCCAAAAGAGAATTCTTTAAGCCAAAAGCAGTTTTATCTATATTTTTATAGGCATAGTTGGCAAGAAAACAGCTTAGAAACCTAAAAACCATAAGTTCCAAATGTCAGCTTGTAAGAGCATATGCTTCTTTCTCTGAGCTTGGATGGCTTCAAGTATGGGGGAAAACACAATTCCCGTAAGGAAGAGCCTCCTTTCCAAGCTTAGATTTATTAGCTTTTATACATTGTAAAAGAACATAGACAGTCCTAATATATATTGCAGATTTTGCTGACAGGATTTCTGTATGGAACTGTTTATTTAAAGGGGTGGGAGAGAATTATTGAGAGAGCTGAGATTGCATGATAGGCAGTGTTGGTAGAAAAGTCTGTCACTGAAGTCAGCTCCACATGGCTCTGCCAAATTCCAGCTGGTAGTGTTCAGAACTCGCCATGGCAGATTATTCTTCTAGTAAAGATCATTGATTTCCAATGCTTAGTTCATTTTTGTTGACCATTTATAATGTGTCCTTCAGTCCTCTTCTTCCAGATGTTTTACATGTTCCTAAAGTGGCTAAAAGTGAGAGGCACTAAAAGGCTTCACTTCATTGTTTCACAGGCCAGACCATCTGCTCAGCAGCATCCTGTTAGCAAATACTGTAATCAAATAGAGTTTAGGATTATCTGCATGGACCTACCTATAGATACACCTCTTGGTGTCCAGGGAAGGGCAACAAAGTTGGTGAGGGGTTTGGAGCACAAGCCCTATGAGGAGAGGCTGAGGGAGCTGGGGTTGCTTAGCCTGGAGAAGAGGAGGCTCAGGGGCGACCTTACTGCTGTCTACAACTACCTGAAGGGAGGTTGTAGCCAGGTGGGGGTTGGTCTCTTCTCCCAGACAACCAGCACCAGAATAAGAGGACAAAGTCTCAAGTTGTGCCAGGGGAAGTTTAGACTGGATTTTAGGAAAAAAATCTTCATAGAGAGAGTGATTGCCCATTGGAATGGGCTGCCCAGGGAGGTGGTGGAGTCACCATCTCTGGAGGTGTTTAGGAGGAGACTTGATGGGGTGCTTGGTGCCATGGTTTAGTTGATTAGATAGTGTTGGATGATAGGTTGGACACAATGATCTTGAAGGTCTCTTCCAACCTATTCTTTCTATCCTATCCTATCCTATCCTATCCTATCCTATCCTATCCTATCCTATCCTATCCTATCCTATCCTATCCTATTCTGTTCTATTCTATTCTATTCTATAATTTTCTAGCATTGGAGAGTAAGGTGTAGAAAGATTTTGGTATTGTAACACTGAGCACTGTAGAATCTCTATTTTAACACTTATCAACCTAATAGTCTCTGAGGACCATAACCAATTGCTTAATCTCCTCAATGCCTGGGAAATCATGAAGGCCATCATGGAGTTGCTCAAGCCAACCAAGCCAGCCAGCTACAGCCTAAACAACAACTATTTTGGGAAACTAGAAGGCTTAAATGGATTGCAAGTGAATATCTGTGTTTGACAGGACATGACAACCCACACTCTTCTCCAGTTAGTTGTATAAACCCAGATGATATATCTCTAAAATGTGTGCATTTTTTAAATGGTAAGTGAGCTAACAAATCCATTAGCTTTATAATACACTCCTGAAACTGTGCTAGGGAGGTTAACCATCATGCAAGGAGTCTCTGTCAACTTCAATAGAAAAGAAAATAGCTGAGATCTGTGCAAATGTGCCTTTGAAGTCCTCCTGGTGCTACATACACTGAACCATTATGAAGAAGGAAAAATGCATACTGAAGGTCTTTGGGCATTCTTCTGAATTTTTCATCAACAAGGACAAACATACAGCTCCACTGTGGGACAGAGAGAATTTCCTACTCTCACCCAAACATAGATTCTATTATCTTTGCTGTAAAACAATGAAGCTCGGTTTATACAGAAATACTCCACAGTAACAACACTGCACAGAGAAGAGCAGAGAATTTACAAATGGAATGGAATGGAATGGAATGGAATGGAATGGAATGGAATGGAATAGAATAGAATAGAATAGAATAGAATAGAATAGAATAGAATAGAATAGAATAGAATAGAATAGAATAGAATAGAATAGAATAGAATAGAATAGAATAGAATAGAATAGAATAAGAATTAACCAGGTTGGAAAAGACCTTTGAGAACAAGTCCAACCTATCATCCAATAACCTCGAATCAACTAAACCATGGCACCAAGCACCCCATCCAGCCTCTTCCTAAACATCTTCAGTGATGGTGACTCTACCACCTCCCTGAGCAACACATTCCAATGGCAAATCACTCTTTCTATGAAGAACTTCTTCCTGACATCCAGCCTAAACTTCCCCTGGTGCAGCTTGAGACTGTGTCCTCTTGTTCTGGTGATGGCCACCTGGGAAGAGACCAACCCCCACTTTCTACAACCTCCTCTCAGGGAGTTGTACACAGCAATAAGCTTTGACAAGATGCATTTCATCATGAAGCATTTCCAGCTTGGCAATAATTCCTCACCTCTTCTGCTCTGAGAGCATAGAGAGCACAGAAAGACATTCAGCTGTGGTCTAAGCAGTGTGTGCTCTCCCTGCCTTGCTTATGCCCACTTCCCTCTGCATCGAGTTCACAGCCACTGTGACATTTAGCTATGGCTGGTCCATTCGTCTCACCGTTCTTGGTTCAGGCACGTCTTTTGCACGTATCTGCTTTGTCAAAAGAGACATGCAATTTACTGACATATACCTAGGATGAGTCAAGACCAATTTATTTTTATTTCATCAGGAAATACTATTCTTCCCTCTGGTGCTTCACTTTCCTCCCTCCTGTTCACTTTGTCCTTCAATACACTTGTTGTTCTCTGACAGAGTAAACACCAAAAGTTCAAAAGGCACTCAAGGCCCATACCCATTAAACCTAAACAATGCTTGACAACAAAATCCTATCTCTCTCTATGTGATGTTCATTCATATAATTGCTGGGGGCTAAGAGAGCAGTGTGCTGCTAGGCAGCAGTTAAGAGTGTGAAAAATCATATGTGGCTCTTACATTTAGTCCTAGAATATTTTGGTGGCATATAGTGTGATCTTTGTGTAGAAATGCAAAAGGAGATGTTGCCAAACTTTAACCTTTAGCTGTTTTTACAGCCAGTGGTATGAAATGGAGACCTCCAGAGGACAATTTCATCCTAAAAAGGATGCCCAAGATAGAAAAGATTAATTGCACTTTGAAGGTACCAATTTCTCTCCATTGACTATAAATGGTTCCCTAGGGTGACTTATCCAGATTTAACTGTCTAAAAGTTAACTTTTAAATGTCTGGGTGAGAAGGAGCCTACATGCATTCAAAAACTATGTTAAAAATGCACAAGCAAGGACTTGAAATGACAAGTTTTATGACATTACAAAAGGTATTGTGAAGAGCTGTTTGCTCAGTGAAGAGACAAAGCAGTGTCCCTCTGAAAAGTGTGAGTAGCAATAATCACACAACCAGAGAAAGCATTGGGTTGAAAGTGACCCTTGAAGGTCATCTTGTCCAGCTCCCCTGCAGTGAGAAGGGACAGTGTGGCCAGCAGGAGCAGGGAGGTCATTCTGCCCCTGTACACTGCACTGGTTAGGCCACACCTCAAGTCCTGTGTCCTGTTCTGGGCCCCTCAGTTTAGGAAGGAGGTTGACTTGCTGGAACAAGTCCAGAGAAGGGCAACAAAATTGGTGAGGGGTTTGGAACACAAGTCCTATGAGGAGAGGCTGAGGGAGCTGGGGTTGCTCAGCCTGGAGAAGAGGAGACTCAGGGGTGACCTTATTGCTCTCTACAACTCCCTGAAGGGAGGTTGTAGACAGACGGATGTTGGTCTCTTCTCCCAGGCAGCCAGCACCAGAACAAGAGGGCACAGTCTCAGGCTACACCAGGGGAGGTTTAAGCTGGATGTTAGGAAGAAGTTGTATACAGAGAGAGTGATTGCCCATTGGAATGTGCTGCCTGGGGAGGTGGTGGAGTGACCATCATTGGAGGTATTCAGAAGGAGACTTGATGGGGTGCTTGGTGCCATGGGTTAGTTGTTTAGGTGGGTTGGATTGGTTGATAGGTTGGACGCAATGATCTTGAAGGTCTCTTCCAACCTGGTCTATTCTATTCTATTCTATTCTATTCTATTCTATTCTATTCTATTCTATTCTATTCTATTCTATTCTATTCTATTCTATTCTATTCTATTCTATCTTCAATCAGATCAGGTTACTCAGGACCCCATCAACTTTAGTATTGAATGTCTCCAGTGTTGGCACCTGAACCCCAGCACTTCTATAGCATTGTGGGAGTAAGAAAAGGGAAGAGCAACGAAAATAGAGGGAAATATTTTCTTGAATAAATATGGAGAGCATTCCCTGGCCAAATATACCAAACAAAAGAAGTGTAAATAATTTTATCAACCAAACAAAGATCCTATTTTTAGAGCTGCCACTTTCATAGGATTTAAACTTTGGAATTCCTAATTGTTCCATGCTTTCCACATTCAGTTTTTCTCTTTTCTCAAATTTCTCTCCCATCCATTTATAGGTGGGATTGAAACGCATGGTAAGCTAAGTCAGTTTCACCAAAATCATACATTGAGCACAAGGGTTGGAACTCATGACAGCAAATCCCATGACTCTTTGTCCTCAAAATAACCTCTTTATAGGAAACAAGAATTTTCCTGGGAAAAGGAAAGGGAAGAAAGAATCAAAAGTTGCCAAAAAACATGCTTGGTTTCTTGTAATCTTTATCTACAGTATTATAGGTGGTTTGTTCCACTATTTCACATCATTCTTCCTGCCTTTGGACAATTTTACCTTCCTTCACACAAACCAGCAGCTTTAGTTGAAATTTCTTCATCCCAAAAGAGTCCAGGCCATGTATTCTGCCTGGCTGTAAAAGCCACAGCTGCTGAGGAGCATCAAGCCGAACACCACCATATGCTTTAAAGGGTGGAAATTTTAGCCTCTGATCTCAATATATTTTTTTTACTATCACTACATCCTGTTCTTATAATTCCAGAAACTATTGCAGCCTTAGAACTTTCAGAAGGCAGAGGAAGATCACTGAGTTTCTTAATCACAGAGAGCTTAACCTTCAAAGGTATTAGATACTGAACGCCTACCTAATACTTAACTCTCATTGATTTCAGTAGGAGGGAGGAACAGTTAGTAGCCAACACCTCTGCACTTTTGGGGCATGCTCCTGATATTTGATCTAATAAAAAATCTCTCAATTCTTTTCCCTCTAATGTCAAACTGCATTATTGAAATTCTTCTTCCAGAAAAAATGGTTATAGATTCATGCTCTTAGGTGATTGTCAAGTACAGACAAGACAGGTAACATAATCATTAAATTGTTTCTCTCATTCTGGCAAAAAAGATTGTAAGAGGTGGAAAAACTTCTTGGCTTGAGGTTACAGCTGTTTGCATTTAGTTAGACTTCCAGTGATTTCTATATTAAACATATTCATTATCTACAAATATCTCTAATTGTGAGAGATTATAATACAAATAATTTGATTCTGTCAGTGCAGAGCTGGCTTTAGAATTATAGAATTGTTTTGGTTGGAAAAGACCTTTAAGATCATTAAGTCCACCCATCCTCTAAGTCTGTCAAGGCTGGGGCTAAACCATGTCCCTTAGCACCACATCTCTGTCTTTGAAAGACCTCCAGGGATGGGGATTCAACCACCTCCCTTTGCAGCCTGTTCCAGTGGTTGAGAACCCTTTCAGTGAAGAAGTTTCTCAGAATAGAATAGAATAGAATAGAATAGAATAGAATAGAATAGAACAGAACAGAACAGAACAGAACAGAACAGAACAGAACAGAACAGAATAGACCAGGTTGGCAGAGACCTTCAGGATCATCGCGTCCAACCCATCAACCAATCCAACCCACCTAAACAACTAAACCATACACAACTAAACCAATATCCAACCTAAACAGGCCCTGCTGCAACCTGAGGCCATTTCCTCTGATCCTGTCCCTTGTAACCAGGGAGAAGAGACCAAACTCCAGGCAGCTTTGTTTAGCAAGACCTCTCTTGACGACAACACAAAGTTTCAGCATTCTTGAATTAAACTGTAGGCAGCTTTTCTGACTTTAACACTGAATGTTCCTGAGATGTATTTGGACTAATGACAGTTGAGATGAAACTAAGTAGTGATAGACCAAATACAAATAACTCATAAATTACTGAGCAGTGATCCCATGGCATAGTCAGAGTTTGCTACATTTCATCAGAACAGCTTATCACTCCCCTCCATTCTGTTTAATTGTTAGCAGCAAGTATTTAATTGCAGTGTTTTCTTTTCTCTGTTCTAATTATTTTCCTGTGGATAATTCCTATTGTGGAAAGCAAGCATCCACACCAGCTCCTGATATGTTAATTATGCTAGGTATCACTGTATATGATGCCAATTTATTAAAGGTTATTTGGGGAGAGAAAGGAAGGCTGAACATGTCTTTTCATTCTATTATCTGCTTTTACAGTCCTTTTGCACTCCAGCATGTACCAATTACTATAATAGCCCATAATTTCTGCACAATAACCCATCATTTTCACTGTCCTAGGACTTAGTTCTTTGAGATCCATCATTTAATATTTCTAAACATAACATGCAGGATTATTTTTTCTTACCTGCTAAACGCATGTGATAAATAATGGGAGGAAGTGGAGACAATTCAATTCAGTGTTTTTTTTTACCCAGTTCAATTTTCTTTCAATGTCAGGAAAGGCTGCCTGACTTCTTACTTAAGGTGTAATGACAAAACTGTGAAAACTTAACTTTTAACTCTGTAATGACTGCAATCTCCTGAACACAAAAGTTAGAACAGCTTTCACAAGATATGGATTGAGCTAAGAACAGCCTTGGAGCTTCAATTTGGCAAAGAAAAAAAGGCTCTGGAAAAAGGTTCTCAACAGATATAGTGTGGTAAACGGGTTTAACGGTGCAAGCCTGTTGTGAAGCTAAGATACATTGCACACCTTTCTGGCTGGGACCTATAGCACTGGCTGTAGGTTAACACAGCGAAAGAAAAACCTCCACTGATAATTGCACCCATGCTTCTATTGCAATTTGTGCACTTGTCATGCACACTTAAATTGTGTGAGATACAAACCCACAGGAAAAGAAAAAGAATATGGGGGGGAAAAACAAACAGCACCAAAAACCAACAAATCTATTCCCAGCTGTGACTTTAATTGGTTTGGTGGCTGAGTGAAAATGCAGCAGCTAACTGATGTTCACACAACCTCCGGGAATCCACGCTGATGGAATCTCACACCTGTTCAGTTACCAGATCAAGTAGGGCTAGAAAAGACATTTTCTGTTCAGAAATATCACTAAAGAAATATCTGTATGCATTTTTGTGTAGAAGTGCATTCATATGTGCACATATGTTCACATAGGCTGGATGTTAGGAAGAAGTTCATGATAGAAAGAGTGATTGGTCATTGGAATGGGCTGCCCAGGGAGGTGGTGGAGTCTTCATCCCTGGAGGTGTTTAGGAAGAGACTGGATGGGGTGCTTGGTGCCATGGTTTAGTTGACTAGATAGTGCTGGATGATAGGTTGGACACGATGATCTCAAAGGTCTTTTCCAACCTGGTCTGGTCTGGTTCTATCCTATCCTATCCTATCCTATCCTATCCTATCCTATCCTATCCTATCCTATTCTATTCTATTCTATTCTATTCTATTCTATTCTATTCTATTCTATTCTATTCTATTCTATTCTATTCTATTCTATTCTATTCTATTCTATATATTATGCAGGTATTAATGTGTATGAGAATGCACCATTGAAAAACAAAAGATGAACTCAGATCTCTACATATTTAACAGAGGAGAATATGAAGTTACTGCTACTTTTTGCTTGGTGCCTTGAGAAGGGACATTTAATCCTTCTCCCTACTCAAAGCAAAACAGCATATGGATTATCATCCTTACTACACCTTCACTGTTAACCTGCTGTCTTTCCTTTTAGCTTAAGAGGTGGATAACCTCCTAAGGGTGTTAGGTTATTTATAACAGGCTTGGTTTTGTTTGTGTGTTGAAGGAGAAGCATCTCTCAGTATCAATCTTTACACATGAGTCAGGCACTCTGTTATCTATGATATATTTAATATACTTCAAATTCAAGTGGAACATATAGATAAATTGGACATTATCCATGTGCTCTTTACATTTTTCCTTTTCTCATGTATCATAATAATTAGTGATAGCCAGTGTAACAGAATGTGAAAATGTAAAGGGTTGTATTGCTACTGGTAATTGCTGCATACACTCTAGCAGTATTTTTCCTCAAGTAATATCAACCTCATACAAAAATAGCTTCAGTGTATGTTTGGTGATTATCCATTTAATAAAGAGCCAGATCTTGAGTGTATATGAAAAACTGAAATATATGTTGACTACTAGGATAGACTCCTCCTTTAAAGGCTCATCTTATTATCCATTAATTCCATCTGTCACTGTCAAAAATGGAGTTCCAAATAGGTCATTAAGACCCTGTTTAAACTTCTTTTTTTTTTTTTTTCCTTTGGACATAATTGTATCATTTTTGACACTTTTGGGTTACATCTAAATTAGTAAATCAATCTCAGTTCAAGTTTCCTTTGATTGTGATTCCTTCTGTCATAGAGTGATCCACATCCATTATGCCTTCTCTAGGTCAAGATGGGTCAGATGTCTAGTGGAAATAGTCTCTGGCCTCTGTTAAGTCCTGAGCTAAGACATTCTCACATGGAATAGATCAACATTGTTGGAGGCTATTAGAAAACAAAAGAAACAACATTGCAGGATATGTAGGTCTGAAATAGAATAGAATAGAATAGAATAGAATAGAATAGAATAGAATAGAATAGAATAGAATAGAATAGAATAGAATAGAATAGAATAGAATAAACCAGGTTGGAAGAGACCTCCAAGATCGTGTCCAACCTATCACCCAACACTACCTAATCAACTAACCCATGTAGCCAAGCACCCTGTCAAGTCTCCTCCTGAACACCTCCAGTGACGGCGACTCCACCACCTCCCCGGGCAGTCCATTCCAATGGGCAATCACTCTCTCTGTGTAAAACTTCCTCCTGACCTCCAGCCTGAATTCCAGAGTCCAGTAACATCCCCAGGGACCATTTAACTTACTAGTGTACATAAACTCATTGTGTTATGATAGGCTCGAGGTCAGAAGAAAGGTCTTCCCAGAAAGAGTAATTGGCCACTGGAATGTGCTGCCCAGGGAGGTGATGGAGTCCCCATCCCTGGAGGTGTTCAAAAAAGGACTGGATGTGGCACTTGGAGCCATGGTTTAGTTGTCAGGAGGTGTTAGGTATTAGGTAATAGGTTGGACTTGATGATCTCTGAGGTCTTTTCCAACCTGTGCCTCCACTCTGCACTGGTGAGGATGCATCTGGAATATTGTGTCCAGTTCTGGGCCCCTCAGTTCAAGAAAGACAGTGAGCTGCTTGAGAGAGTCCAGCACAGAGCCAGGAGGATGGCTAAGGGTATGGAACATCTTCTGTATGAGGAGAGACTGAGGGAGTTGAGGCTCTTTATCTTAGAGAAGGGGAGACTGAGAGGTGATCTCATCAATGTTTATAAATGCATAAAGGGTGAGCGCCAAGAGGCTGGAGCCGGGCTCTGCTTAGTGATGCCAATGACAGGACAAGGGACAGTGGTGGAAGTTGAGGCATAAGAGTTTCACATAAATATGAGGAAAACATTTTTCCCTGTGAGGGTGACAGAGCCCTGGAACAGGCTGCCCAGGGGGGTTGTGGGGTTTCCCTCTCTGGAGCTATTCAAAACTCACCTAGATGCGTTCCTGTGTGATCTGGTGTAGGTGATCTTGCTCTGGCAGGGGGTTGGACTGGATGAGGTCACTTCCAGCTCCTGAAATTCTGTGATTCTGTGATTCTTCTCTCCTCGAGAAGAGCTGATGCCTTTTATCTCATGGTTTGTGCTGGGGAGACAGCTCTGGCTGGCGGGGGAATTTTGAGATGCGTCACAAGGCCAGGTAGGCCTGGGGTGGGGAGTGCAGCTTTGGGCTGCTTACAAGCCTGCCGAGGCTGGAAGGGGTGGAGGATTCTGGAAGGTTTTGACCTGCTAGACTCAGCCTAATTTGTGAATGTATTCATCCTACCTGAATGCCTTCTGTATGGATATTTGTAAATAGAATCTCCATTTAAACTTCCAGCCAGTATGCAGCACTTCTTTTTTTATTCTGCCTCCCCAAAAAGGAATATAATAGAATAGAGTAGAGTAGAATAGAATGGAATAGAATAGAATAGAATAGAATAGAATAGAATAGAATAGAATAGAATAGAATAGAATAGAATAGAATAGAATTAATCGGGTTGGAAAAGACCTTTGAGATCATCAAGCCCAACCTATCACCCAGCACCATCTAATCAACTAAACCATGGCACCAAACAAGCACCCCATCCAGTCTCTCAAACACTTCCAGGGATGGTGACTGCACCACCTGCTTGGGCAGCACATTCCAGTGGCCAATCTCTCTTTCTGTGAAGAATTTCTTCCTAACATCCAGCCTAAACTTCCTCTGGTGCAGCTACCTGGCTACAACCTCCCTTCAGGTAGTTGTAGAGAGCAATAAGGTCTGCCCTGAGCCTCCTCTTCTCCAGGCTAAACAACCCCAGCTCCCTCAGCCTCTCCTCATAGGGCTGTGCTCCAGACCTCTCACCAGCTTTGTTGCCCTTCTCTGGTCACATTCCAGCAACTCCACATCTTTCTTAACATCTTTCCTTTAGGAGTAGAATATCTTTCTGTCCTCTGGTCCTGAGTAGCTCTGGCTCTAAACCAGGACATATCTGAAGAGGAGTGTCTGATAACATGGGAAAGTCTCATCTTTAACCTCAAGTAGCTCACATGTCAAAACTGGAAGCCTGAACAGAATGGTGGGACTCCATTAAGATTTCAGTCCCCTAAAAGCACATTTGGCAGTCTCACCTCATTCTGCTGATTCCAGCCTTCAGGAAACATTTGATTTGAATTTCCTTTTCATAACAAATGACTGTGCAGAGAGCGCACTCACTTTCTTTCAATTGTTTCTATTATCATTAGGGAAAAGATGTCACATCTGGGCAGAAGGAGATTTATTTGAAGACATTTTGCTGAGCTGTAAGAAAGATACTGTAACAAAGCCTTGGTGCTGTTGGATTGTAGGATTCCTGCTCTTCAGATAATCAGGGTGTGGGTATGTGCACAGCCATAGAAATAGTGTTGCTACTTGCTTCTGTCTGTGACAGCATTGTTTAATTCCATATCCAAGTTGAAAACTCAGCTATCTCCAATGCCTTTAGTCATTTAAAGATAATAATTTTAGAAGCATTTTATTATATCCTATGATCTTATGATTCAGCAAGATAAATCTAGAGACTTTATCTATGTCATTTAAGATTGCTGCAGACAAATTGAACTGAGCAGATCAGGGAAGAAAGAAAGCCCACATAATTTGCTGTTATCATAAGAAAACAATTTATCCTCAATGCTTGGACATGACATTCTTGACACATGTAGAAAGACACTTCCTAGATTGAGAAAAGTAAGGTAATTAAAGTTTGTCTTGTATTCCTTATCATGTAATATAAAAATCTAAAATATTCATAAAAGATGTCAGAATGAATTTCTTGATGACATCTCCAGTGATTTAATAAACACTGATGACAGGAGTTTCACAGTGCTTGAAGACTGCAGCTTGTTTTCAATGAACACTTGCTACCATCTAGAATCTTAAATCTTCTACTCATGTTTGCAGCATATTTGTTTTCTTTCAGGCAGTAGAGGAAGCTGCTCGGGTCTTAACATGACACTTTTTCTCCTGATGAACACATTCCCATGAGCTTAAAGTCAACACATTTCACTCTTTCAGTTTCTATCAGCTGTAATTAGTCGTCAGACAGCTGTTTATAACATCCTGTGAGGGAGATACCTGTAGCACAACTGCTACAGGACAATTTAGATGTAGAATTGTATTCATATTTCTGTTTGCAATTACAATAGGAATTTTTTGGAGTAACAAAGCCCTAATAAATATATAAACAAACAAACAACCCCCCCCAAGCCAACCAACCAAAATAAATCAAAATGAACAAAAGCACCTCGAGTAACATGTCCAGTTCTGGGCCCCTCAGTTTAGGAAGGAGGTTGACTTACTGGAACGAGTCCAGAGAAAGGCAAGGAAGTTGGTGAGAGGTTTGGAACACAAGCCCTATGAGGAGAGGCTGAGGGAGCTGGGGCTGCTTAGCCTGGAGAGGAGGAGACTCAGGGGTGACCTTATTGCTCTCTACAACTACCTGAAGGGAGGTTGTAGACAGGCAGATGTTGGTCTCTTCTCCCAGGCAGCCAGCACCAGAACAAGAGGACACAGTCTCAGGCTGCGCCAGGGGAGGTTTAGGTTGGATGTTAGGAAGAAGCTCTATACAGAGAGAGTGATTGCCCATTGGAATGGGCTGCCTGGGGAGGTGGTGGACTCACCATCCCTGGAGATGTTCAGGAGGAGACTTGATGGGGTGCTTGGTGCCATGGTTTAGTTGTTTATGTGGGTTGGATTGGTTGATGGGTTGGACATGATGATCTTGAAGGTCTCTTCCAACCTGGTCTATTCTATTCTATTCTATTCTATTTTATTCTATTCTATTTATTCTATTCTATTCTATTCTATAAAAACCCAAACAACCCCAAACCCACAAAATCAACTCAAATGAACTATTTTGTCTTATCTCATGGCAGAAAAATGAAGTCTACATTTGACATGAGAAGCAAATAAATATGCAGACATAAAGTTCAGTGCTTTTCTGTGGCTGGATTTTTAAAGCAACAAGAGAACTCTGTGTCCAATAATAATACCAGTAATCTGGATAATGACTTCTCCTGATTCATAGACTAATCTGATTGTCCACTGGGATCACTAAAAACATCCTGCCTTCCTCTCCTTTACATCATGGATATGTGTCCAATTGGCCACTGCTGGAGTCAAGAGAGTAGACACCATTAATCCTAATGGTCTGATTTGCTGAGGCCACTTCCTCATTTCTATTTATGAGCTCTCTGTACTGCAGAAAACCACTTGTGCTTTATAACTTACAGAGGAGAGAAAAAGGAAAAGAAATTTAACTTTGGATATCCCCTTTAACATATTTCATCAAAAGACTGGATAAAATATTTATTCAGCTACTGTCCTCTGCATTCCCATCAAAGTGAATAGAGAGACATTTAATAACACATGGAAACATTAGAGAAGATTTTTATCAGAGTGGATGGGAACCTGCTCAGAACAAACACTCCGGCCTAAGGGAAAGTTTTTGATCTGTGAAGCTTAAGCTTTTGGTGTTTAAAACACACTCATATTGGATCATGTGGTCAATTTGCATGAAATAAATGATTTGCTTCAAACTTGCAAAACTGTAAAATAGAACTTGACAAGTCATTAGCAAGAAGGGGTAGCACCCTGGCATTATACTAACACTGGTGCAATCATTAGAAAACTGCTGCTACAGCACAGAACAGGAAGATAATGGAGCCAGCCTTAAGCTTTGACCTAGGGGTGCTCAGATCATTGCCCCACACAGTAGAGACCACACTGCAGTCCAAATTATTGATTATCCTTCTTCATTACTGATGTACTCAACATTCTGAGTCACTGCCCTTTACCATCTTCCACATAAAACAATTAGTACAAGTTACAAAAGGTATCACTTTTTTCCAGCCAGGGATAGGTGGTCGAGTGTAGGCAAAAATAAAGAACAAAAGAACTTAACTGGAATCTGTGAATTTAATCAACACTAGCAGAAAGCTGAAGATTATTTACCTGTTGGCTGATTTTGATACTGTTTTTGTTTTCAGTCTGAACTAGGGATTCAATTAATGAAGTTACTGCATGTTGACAGAGGTTATGGATATAAATTTTCCATTCTGGTTGGCAGCAAATCGCATTCAGCATCTCATTAGCTTTCTTTGCAATTTCAAGGTGATATTTTTAAAGGCATAATGTGTTTGGAAAGTTGTGATTAGACCTCTGGATTTGTGAAGCCTAGTATCACAGGCATGTTATAAGTGTTAGCTCAGGTGGTAGAAAAATATTATTACTGACAGGTTGGGCTTGATGATCTTTGAGGTCTTTTCCAACCTTATTGATTCTATTCTATGGTTCTATAGTATCAGTCAGGGTTGGAAGGGACCACAAGGATCATCTAGTTCCAACCCCAATGCCATGGGCAGGGACACCTCATACTAGATCAGGCTGGCCAGAGCCTCAGCCAGCCTGGTCCTAAATACCTCCAGTGACAGGGCCTCAACCACCTCCCTGGACAACCCATTCCAGGGCTTCACCACTCTTCACTTCCTCCTCACGTCCAGTCTGAAGTATCTTGGCTGCTATCCATTTAAAATCTAGAATCATTCTGCAGTGAGATTGGTAAATAGCCACTTGGGATTTTTGCTCTGAGAGGAAACTTGTGTGAACCCCAAATGTTTATGATTTTTACCATTTGCAGTGCCTTCAATGCTTTGATTTTGTCAGTGTGGGGGCATTTTGTCAGAGGCTCAGGTATGAGTCAAGTTTGAGCAGCTCCATGGTGACATTTTGCACAAATTACTGGATGATCTAGATTCGATACTTGGAAATTCTTTGCCTGCAATCATACACATGCTGATGAGATGCAATAACATTACAACCATGATGCTCAAATCCCAGTGCTGTCTTCAAGATGATGTTTTCCTCCTGCATTCCTCAGGAGTATACATACCTTTGTAAAATGAGAGGGGTAAGTATGATACCACAGCTTCCAGGGCTCATTAAGATCTTAATTTCTCTTCTGAGTCTGTCGTGACGCATGAGGCATGGCTTTGAGTTTCTGGAGCTGAGATTTAACAGCCTGATTGTGTGTGGACTCTGGTGCTGGTGCATATGACTGAGTGAATGTTATATTTAACTGCTTAATTTTGTTTCACATGCCACAACAAATTGTTCTTTTGGATCACAATGACATGATAACGGGGCTTCCAAGAATGAGGAGGACGGTATTTTTAGCAGGGCCTCTTGTGAGAAAACAAGGGGTGATGTTTTTAAACTAAAAGAGAAGAGATTTAGACTAGATAGAAAGAAGAAATTTTTCACTCTGAGGATGGTGAGACACTGGCAGAGGTTGCCCAGAGAAGTGGCAGATGGAAATATTCCAGGTCAAGTTGTTTGGGGCTCTGAGCAACCTAATCTAGTTAAAGATGTCCCTCCTCACTGCAGAGGGTGGATTGGACTAGATGACCTTTAAAGGTCCCTTCCAATCCAAACCATTCTCTGCTTCTATGATAGCTGCTGAGCATAAATGTCAGAGGAAGAAATCAAAAAGAAATCAAAAGGCTGCAAGAAGCTGTTATAAGCCAGAAAAGAAGTATAAGTAATATCAGAGTGCAATAGATCTGTTTGTAAATCTTTGGGGAAATGAAGTGAAAAATGTTATGGATAAAGCACAGTATCTGTACATAGGCTAAGTCAGTACAGAACGTCCCAGTTCAATAATACAAGAGTAGAGTTCAACACTGTGAGAGTCTAGAGGTGCTTCAGTCAGCAGCTGGAGTCAGAACCTTGTCAGTGTTTACAGTGTGTGACCTGATTGGTACTGGCTAATTAAGAAAAATCCTTAAGGATAAGAAACATAATAATTTTTACTGATATTTCAGAAAGTTCATAATAAGTGGACTTGAGGGACCAGCTGAAGATCACTTGTTTGGCAGAAGAAAATAAGCTTTTACTGTAGAAGAGGCATCATGAGCATGTAACCTTATTATCACAGTATTATTCTTCAGAGTTTTTAGTCTAATGAAGAAAAATTGAACTGCAGACATTTCAGCATATCCTTGAGTCACTTGGACTTCAGTGTTTGAAAACATATCTCTTAAAAAGAAATTACTTTGTTTGCTGAGAAATGCAATTCTTTCCTATGATATCTGGAAGGTAATAGCTTTTATGCATGGTGTCGTAATTCAAACACAAACAATTCTGAGGGGAGCTCAGCCTTCCAGTGAATCTGCTCAGCCTGTTACTGAATTAATTTTCTATGCTTTTGAATCTGTATACTCAGGTCCAGGACACAAGGAAATGATGCCACCTCGTCTTCTTCTAGAGCATAGTCCAAGAAAGAAACCCACAGCTATTGAAGGCAAGTTTGAGTTTTACTCCTCCTTTAGTGGCTTCTACTCGTTAACTTGACTTGGCTCTAATGGATTTTGTTTCTAGATATAAGCTGCATTACAAAACTGATCAAACAACAGGGCCTGGGACGTGAATGGCACAGTCATATTTGTATGACAAGACCTAAATATTCCTTACAGGACTACCACAGATGGCTCATGTTGTTTCCTGAGTGAAACAGATTACAGGATGGGGGCCCAGTACGTAAAATGCTTTGGGTGGTGTTCAGCCGTAAGCTGCCATCTAACTCTAAACATAATCAACATTATCCTCTTAATATACTTTGGATTACTCTTTCAGCTATTGTTATTCAGCAATGTTGCTGTGTATTATCTGCAATAATGAACACAAGATTTCTGGCTTTGCATTTATCAACCCTATTCTTATTGTTGGAAGACACTGAAAGAAAAATACAAAGTCAGATCCTACCTTCAGAAGATTAAATCACAACCCCTGCAATTGAATTACATTGTTTGCAGTCTGATCATATCAGTAAGAGTGGTTGGAATATGCATTTTAATTTTGAAACTAACTCTGCCTGATAACTTAAAGCTATCAATGTAATAGAAGTTCTTGGTCTCTACATCATACAATTTAATAGTGGAAAACACATGAGGCTTTTCATGTAATTGTATAGCAGTTTGGAGTCATTCAGTCACACCATGGCATTTGTTAATCTCTCTCATAGGGGTCTTAGTTCTGTGTTATCCAGAAAGCAATTGCAATCTAAGAGAAAAACAGATGGGATGGCAGCGGAATAAGTAACAAGAGCTACAAGATTCGCCTGCATTTGGAAACAGAAAATTAGAGTTAGATTTTGGCAGAACCTATGCCTAAAACAAAGAGTTAAATTAATTACTTGTTTCTCTAATGTGATTATTGTGAATCAGAACATTTGGATAGGAGCAGATACGTGACTTCTTATCTCTTTCCCTAAAACCTCTTTTACTTCAAATGAGTGTTGCTTTATGAACACACTGTTTAAAGGAACATAAAACTCTGGTTATTGTGCAGCAATACAGTATCAAAATAGATTTGCAGTCTTTCTTGGTTTAAGGAAATGCTGCTTATCAGTAAAAAAGTAGTCTCTGAAATGTTAAACAATGTTACCCACCAATTAACCATAATGGGGAGGGGGGGAAAGACATAATAGAAAGAGACTTCTGCATTTGCTGAGTGATAAACTTAATCTTTAAATATAACAGTTATTCAGCATAAACAGGCATCAAATTAACATCAAGTTCTTGATTTTAAAAATCATGAGAAGCATACAATTACTGCAATTGCACGTGGAAATGACTATTTATGACCAGTAACACATTTGTGTGTTTCATTAGCTCATTTATGTATGCAATTGAGGTAATTGGGAATGTAAATTAGACATCCATTTGGCACACAAATTGGGGGGTAGATTATCTGCTCAGAATCACACAACTAAATTCCTTTCAAGGCTGGAGGCCAGTCACTAGGATACAATACTGTTAAAGCAACAGCCTTGGAAGAAAGGAAGAAGGAAAAATCGCTGGCAAAATGCTGCTGTTATATTGCACTATTGTGTGATTTCCATAGAAGAGAAAATCTGCCACAGTGCATATTTAGGAAACATTAAACCTTCAAGAATTCTAAACCCTCAAGTTTTATTTTGGCCCTGGGTAAAATAATTAACTAATTTATGGGGATATTTGGCACAGTATCAGAGGGTGGTAAAGAGGAGCAGGCAGAGAAATTGAAATCTGTGGAATAATTGAAGAGACATCTGTCTGTGATTTCTTAATGCTTTCATACCTTTATGGCACATCACTAGGGGTGAAGGGACAGATCACACAGAACCACAGAATCACAGAATGTTAGGGGTGGAAGAGACCTTGAAAGCTCATCCAGTCCAACCCCCCTGCCAGGGCAGGATCACCTATACCAGACCACACAGGAATGCATCCGGGTGGATCTTGACTATCTCCAGAGAGGGAAGACTCCACAACCCCCCTGGGCAGCCTGCTCCAGATAAAACCAGAAGATTTCTTCTTACAATAAATATTATTGAAGATAATTATCTTACAGAACAGGGGACAAGTGCAAGCATTTGTGATTTGAAATGTATAACTTTACATAACACGGAAGAACTGGCCCAGCCTTTGACAGAAAGATTCAGCTGTGAAAAAAAGGTGGAACTGTAGAAAGTAACAGAGTGGTTGTCACAGAAAATTTATGAAACCAGTCTATTTAGGCCCTAGGCTTTACAACCCAGTGATATTCAGATGCTAGATTCAAAACCTTGCAGCTAGTAAAAGCTGAAAAGATTTGACTCATTTTCTAGGTTAAGAGGTTTTCACTATTGCCACTGCCTTCTTAGGTAATCTTGGACCATTCTTGATTTCTGAGAAGGTGAAAATAGTGGCAGTGCACGTGCCAGATGTCTCAGACATTTTTAGATGATTTGATACTTTCAAACAGAAGGCTGTTCCTGGATGATATCCAATGCCCAGCAGAAAGTACGCTCTGCTGAATTCGTGAGGTCTTAGGAAAACAGCATATTGTTATTTTGTATTAAATCCCAATCTCTCCTTGTCATTGCCATTTTCTCTTCCTTCACCTCCACAATAAATCTTTCGGAAAAGGGGTCATTATGTAAGACAATCTTGATTTGTACACTATATTCCAGCAGCATGCAATAAATTGCATTGAAGTGTGGGCTTACGAATTGAACTTTTCAGATATGTTCTGGTCGGAAAGCGAAATGCTTTCTACCCGTCTGGTCAGAAGGGAAAAGAACAGATTGTTGCTTTCCTATTTCATGGTGGTTTGGCTCTTCTCAAAAAGCACTGCTAACTTGAGATTTTAAGCTCGAAGCTGAGTGAAGAGTTTGAAGTTTCAGGTCACCAACCGAAGAGAATAACAAAACAAAACAAAAGATCCTGTAAAAATGAATGAAAGAAGGAAAGGGAATTTGTGAAGAGATACATAGCTTCTACTTGTGACCCAAGCTTTGAAACCTTGTTTGGCTAACCAGGAAGCAAAATAACTGATTTTAAAGCCTTTATCTTATCTTTGTCTGAAGCTTTCAAAAGGATTTGGAAGCAATGTTCTTGTCTTAGGTGACACTGATGCTACCATTTAGGGAGGACACTGCTGCTGGCTGTAATTTGATCAGATCTGTTCTCCATGGCTATCTGAACCTTATTTCTTCCTTTACCATAGTCTTCTCCACTTCTTTTAACTCTAGCTTTCTTGTATTTCACTACCCACTGGTATCCTGGTATTCTGTTCTACAGTGTATAGTGGGTCTCTTGAATCTTTCTCAGGTCTTGGCAGTTCATACAGCTCTTAGTTTCCTCCATTTTCCCACTCACCTCAGAAGGACTGATGGTCATGCCACGTTACACTCTCTGACATGGCAGGATAATATCTCAGGAAAATGCTGCAGTTAGACAAGAAATGTCAAAACTAAGGTCAGAGGCTTAGTTAGTTATCAGCAAGGTTTCATATTAATTAGTGCAGAATGGCATGTCTTTGCTTTCTCACAAGATCACAGCACCTGTATCGAAGCTCTTCTCTTGGTAGAAGGCTCTTTACATATATCACTTACAATCTTACACAGGCCATGCTTTATACCATTTTAAAGAGCATCATATCACCAAAAAAGCTTTGAATGGCATTGTACTTGAGCATGATTTTCCAGGTTATATTGTCCTAGAAATTTGTACTTGTACTGTGTAGTGGGAGAGCATTTATCACAGAAGAGTCATCAACACAACCATTCCGATCTGTTAATGGGTCATGATGGGCTCTGAAATGTCCCTCTCCTTTGACTGAAGTACATTGGCTGTTCTTAGCCATCTTGCTGCTATTTCTGATATTGAATGAGTTTAAAAAGAAGAATGTCACATCTTTGCAATGCCTTCAGAGCATGTTTGTGGAACAAAATCTATTTTCCCTAGATCACTGTCTGAATCTTCTAATTACAGATTTTGCAGAATGGAGTAAAGTGAGTTGCTGCGCAATGCATAACTTTCTGCACAACTCCTGTGGAGGCTAAATTGACATTGAAATAGAAATCTGCATCTCTGTTATTGCTGCATAGGATGCACACTGTCTGACTCTCTTAAGAAGAATTCCTAGTCTATACCTCACTTCATGAATATAACATTAGGAGATATAACCAAGAGTATCTAAATTACTAAAGCCAATACAAATTTTGACAAAGCTCCCTTGATGTAGAGAAGTGTATAAATCTGGTACAAATCAATCTGCCTCTGTACAGTCTGTCAATGGCTGTCTTTTCTTCTGTACACAGATTGTTCTATTAAAAAAAAAAACAACCTTTTCTTTTTCCTTCTGTATAATAAAATCAATTACCCTTAAAAAAACCACCCTCCTAGCAAAAGGCAGTGATTTGAGATACGACAGCAACCATTCCTAAATAAAGAATTGTTATTCCACCCCCCCTCCAAATTTAGAATGCATTTAATAATACTGACATGCCTGGTGGCTTAAAATCCCTGTTTAATTTTTAATCCAAACCAGAAGGAGTAAATAAAAAATAAGAGAAAGGTTTCTGTCAGAACTATCATACAAGGAGAAAGATTTTAATCGAGTTGAGTGGAAGAAAGAGTTCAGGTGGCTTCAGTTAGCTGCTGTATATGCAGCATAAACCCAAGTTGTTGCGAGAAATATGGGCTCTACAATTCCATGAGCCTGTGCTGAAGGCAGTAAAACCTTTGAAATAATATGCACAATGTTTCAAAGTGAGTTGCTTAATGATTTAGATTAGGCATTTAAGCAGTAAACTCTAATGATTTAGCTATGGTGAAAAAAAGAAGCCAAAGTCTTCACTATTTCAGAAAGCCCTTGACATTTCACTGAATGACATTTTGCTGAATGACATGAGCCTCTTCTCTACTGCTTTTACTCTAGCATGAGGCAGAAAAAAATTAAACAGAAATGGGGGAAAAAGCTTACTAAGAAAAAAAATGTAAATAGATTATATTTATATATACATAGTTACATGTATAAAATACATGTGTTTTGATTAGATATATTAGTATGTTTTATCATTATTGCTAATAATAACAATAATAAGCCAATTTATGATACTAGATATACTAGATTATGCATTTAAAATACATATGCACCAAAGTTGACCCAATACAACAACCCCCAATATCTCTGAAGATTATTTTAGCTTATTTAAGTGGGTTTTAGCTATTACAGCAGAGGAATAATCTTTTGGACACTCTACAGATGGAAAATACTTACTTAGATTAAGATTCACTGGACTTTCAAAGGAAGAAATTGCACATTTCTTTGGAAAGAAAAGGGTCATCCCACTTTTCCTTAACCTCAAACATTCTTGCTCAAAAGTATTCCCCACAAAAAGCAGCATCAAAACCCTTCCCAGCACTGGAGCTGCTGCTGCTCTGTTTTGCCTAGAAGGGAGTGTCAGGAGCAACAAGAAGGTTAACCCTGCTTCCTTGGCTGTGTTGTTTTGGCTAGGAAAGGTGATAACACAGGAAGTCTGAGAGTTACATTCTTCATGATAATCATACCTGTAGCATATATCGCTTCTCGGCCTTTTGGCTAAGATCAAGTGTAGTATCTGTTCTTATCAGTTCTATATTTGCCACTGAGCATTGTCCAGTGGAGATTCTATTGTTGGTCTTGTTATGGATGCTGGAATTTGGTTTCATTGCACTGGTATCTGTATCCTTTTGCTCCCCACTGTGTTGTTTAGTGAGGGTAACATACGGCCCCACACTGTTAACAAACAGCTATAGTACTTGATTCAACAGCACCATGAAAAAAAAGAGCCTATAATCACTACAGGAAGAAATGAGGAACACTTACGTGGGTCACATGAAAGCACTAGGAATTTCAAGCATGATATTGCTATTACACTCTTTCTACAGACCTCAAAAATACCTCCACAAGCAATCTTCAAACCTGCCAAATAGTGTTTCAGATTGAGGTTTGAAAACACTGAAGCTGTTTCAACCAGCAAAATCAGGCTGGAGAGGTTGTCTAGGATTTCAGGGTGTACTACATCTCTAATGACCTGTGTGCCCCATTAGTCTTTCACTTGCTCAATATGAGGACAAATGGTATTACATTGCTCTGCTGAAATGAAATTGTGCAGCTTGAACAGACTTTCACAAAACTGTGTCAAACCCTCACCTGTAAATCAGAGAGAGTGCATGTGGGTACACAGCATATGTGTGTTTGTGTGTGAAATGAAGCCATTCTAACAACTTTAGATTAAGACCATTTAGGTTTCTTAGCATTCTTGACTTTTCAGTAGTTCGGCAGGGGCAAGACAGAATTATTTCTCACAGAAGAAATAACCAGACCAACAAGGACACTCTTACCCTAGACAGGGGCTCTTTTTCAAAGAGACAGCTGAGGTCATTTTTCACTCAAAATTTAGATTTCAATTTAAAGCTATGAGTTTCCAAGATATCTCAAACTAAGCATTTTAATTCCTCTAAAATGTCTGGAACTCTGAAGGGGCCTCATTGTGTGAACGTGTGTGAGATTGTTTAGGATCCAAAGTGCAACCGACCAGTCTCTGCCCTAAACAACATGCAAAGGGGAAAGAAATGTCATCAAAAGCTGAAAGGTAAGGAGTTATTCCAATAGTTTGATTTTGTAAAGTTGAAGCTGATTTAATTGCATTTGATTTTTAATATCCAGGTCCCACCAAAATCAGCAGCAAAGCTCTCATTGAGTTCAGCAGGGAAAGGATTTCAGTCACCAGTTAAAACAAAGGAAGAAAACCATTATCTCTTAAAAAATCAATAAGGAAATACAATTTTTAAGTTAAAATTTATTGTTGGGGTTCCTTTAGAACAATCTTTACAATTATGCTTGGGAAAAAAAATGGGATGAAATTTTACCTGGAATGAGGTTCTCACATTCAGTCTGATTATAGTTTCTCACAAGAAGCTAAAGGAATGTTTGTCTTATTGTGTTTTGTGTGCAAGTGAGTATACACATCTCTCTGCTGCTCCTCATTTCTGCCAGGACCAGAATCAGTAGGCAAGAAAAGCTGTTGCAGTATTTCACAAAGCCAGGCAATATCCAAAGTCTCTCACAAGAGCTCTTCTTCTGAGATTTCCTGACAACAGCAGTTGAGATAAATGCAGATAATTCTTGTATAAGTACCTGAACTTTAGAAAGCTTAACTGAACCAAAACATCTCCAAACTTCTGGAATTCAGACCCACTAATTAGTGTTATATGCATGCCTCTCCATGGGAAGGTAATGGCGCCTGTGCTTCACTGCCCTCCTTACCTCAGTTTCTCACAGGGGATGGGATGAGCTGATAATTTCTTCCAGGGTCAATCTTTCCATAAGTTCATAGAGCTTCTGGAGCAATACAGAGAAACTCCTAGAGAACCTTCACCTTCCAGTTCCTGAGAGGCATTCTCATGACACTATGACCAATAACTCGCATGCATCTCTAAATTTAGCTCCGCTCAGTGCTGGCAGTCACACTCTGCTCTTACCAGGCCTGTTTTCAAGTGCTGCATTGTTGGCATGTTTCTGTTATCTCCTCTCCCCTAGTTGTCCAAGGATTAATTGGCATTCCATGGGAATAACACAAAGGCATTGTCAAAGCTGGTAAAGGCAAGTCAGACTGAAACACCTCTTCCTTGGTCTACATTGAATCCACCAACTTGATTTCCACCAGTGTCCTCAGCCCCCTCATCCCTTCTTCAGAAACAAACCATTCTGTCTCAAATGCTTCCTTGCTGTAGGGCTGTTCTTTTTGCTCCAGCCACTTCCAATGAAAACTATTCTACGCTTCCTCTTTTTTTTTTATCCCTCCAGGAAAAAAATAATTTACCAGCATTTCCCATTCAGTAGCACAGCACTGCTTTCATTCACACTTCTCATGCTTGCTGGATTCCATCTTTCACTCCATAAAGCTCCACTACAGTCTGCAGAAAACAATTTGATGTCCACTGCTTGTTTGCTGACTGATTCTGTCATCTTGTACACTGCCATCTGCAGATATCCCTATTGCATTCTCATAAAGGCATTGCAGGCTTTTGCAGAAAAGGTCTTTCTGTGTGCATCTCTCTTGCAGACTGTATGGAAAATATGATTCATAAATAGTGTTCCTATACCCTTAATTACAACATTAAGAAACAGTAACCATAACAATAGATTTTTCAATTGTCATTTGCACTTGAATTCCGTGTTGTAGTCAACACTAAAACATCAAACCTTCTTCTGTTTCCTTGTGTATGCCTCTTCCTGCACCTGATCCACAGAATTACTGTTCCTAGCTAAAAAGAATAAGTACTTTTCATTAGAAACTGGGGTTCATATTTTATGGTACCTAAGTCAGCTCATATAATTTATGACCTATTTATGTCTGTGTCTCTATTTATGACCTATGTCAGCTCTTAGATAATTATTTTCTCTGCTGTATATATATATCTGGAACAAACCCACTGCATTTATGGCTTTAGAAACTTTTGCTGGTGCTGCATACACACTTAATATGCAACAATCTCAATGTGAGCTACTCAGATTGAGAGGAAATACATTTATTCAAGAAATAGAATTGCTTCCTTAAATCAGAAATAGCTCTTTCCATAATATCTTTTTACCATGCCCAGCATTCTCATTTACATAAGCTTTTCTTAGTTGTGGCTGTGAGGGACACCAGTAGGGCTAGATGAAGATGAGTTGTGAATGGAAACCCTGGGACTTGACAAGGAGACCATATCTTGCATTGGCCAGTCCTAATGGGAAATAGGGGCCACAATACTTCAATACCTCTGTGTGATCATCCTCTAGAAAATTCATAATGAATATAGATGTCTCCAGGCTCCCTGGACACGTTGAATACTGTGGCATGAGATCCTGAAAAGAAAATTATGTCAGTGGATTTAATTGGTGAAATGCCTCAGCAGCAAAAACTCTGCAGCCAGGGATGTATTCTCCTCGTGCTCTAGGTTATTTGCATTAAAAATTCTTCCTACTTCCTGCACTTTCTTCATACAAAACTCCACTTCTCAAGGCTCCACATCTGAGCCCATAGTTTTCAAGACACATATGGCTCTGAGCCTTGCTATGAAACTTGGAGCAGGTTTCATATGACTTAGCTGGGTCCCAGAAACATGAAAAATCTACAGACTCCAAGGCAGAAATGGCCTCTGATTAAAGAGCGTCATGTTTGTATGGACCTTGGGCTTACAAATTATTTATGTGCATCACCTAGCTCCAGAAGCATAAGGAAGCTAACTCAGAAGAAAAAGGGAAATGACTGAAGTACCAGCAGCACTTCAGTCTCTAGTTACTAGAAGTCATGACTAGAGGAAGGAAGGCACTTAGAAGGAAACTTTTTCTGACAGTAACTGATAGACTTGATATTTTAAACAATTTCAGCTGAATCAGGCAGAGTAATCAACCAAACCACATTTAAGAAATTAGAAGAGCTGAACATTGTATGTGGAAATACAACACTGAAAACTTGTAAGCGGCACAAAAAAATGGAGCTATGGAACATCTTGTGTTTAATCTGAGGCTGAAGTGCCTTCCATTTTGAGGCAAAAGCCATTATCTCTAGCACAGGTCTCTGGAACAGCATGCCAGAGAGAGACTCCTGGGAACCCTAGAGATGGACAATAACAAGAATATTAAAATATATGAGAAAATGAAGCTCCAAAGAAGCTTGTGGAGAACGAGCTCTACTCTGATACTCTACGTGTGCTTTAAAAACTTGAGTATCATAAAGGACACTCAGAGCACAGGAATTTGTAGCTCGAACTCCAGCACGCTCAGGGTTTGAGCAGGGACAATTAAGCACACAAAACACTGCAGAAACATTCTGTGAAACACAAGTAAGGATTTTCTGCTTCATCTTGTCCAGACAATAACCAAGGCAGCCACAATGAACAAATCTCTTTAAAACAAGAAAGAACTGGCACACGTCAAGACGATGCTTAACATAAAACACTATTGTCAGAAAATCAGCAGAAATATGGTTGGGGGAGACCCTGAATATTGGTAAGCAGATTGCCTCCACAATAAGCAAAATAACTTTATTTATAAAACCAGCATGGACAGACTGTGGGGTATATGTGCTCTGTGACAATAGCAATTTTTCTAGCAAACATGCACATATTTTGTTTTGGTTTAGGAAGCTTGCTGTGCAATATTTCAATTAATTCTTTTCTTTCTCTGGATGTATTTTTGCATGCAGAAGAAAAGTCTATTGTGGTAGCTAGAGAGGTGAAAAGTAAGTTTCTTATATTGTTTTTCACCCCCTTTATCTTCATGTTAATTTATGCAAGGGACTTGAGTACAAGCCCTATGAGGAGAGGATGAGGGAGCTGGGATTGTTTAGCCTGGAGAAGAGGAGGCTCAGGGGTGACCACATTGCCCTCTACAACTCCCTGAAAGGTGGTTGTAGCCAGGAAGGGGATGGTCTCTTCTCCCAGGCAACCAGCACCAGAACAAGAGGACACAGTCTCAAGCTGTGCTAGGGGAAGTTTAGGCTGGAGGTGAGGAGAAAGTTCTTCACCGAGAGAGTCGTTAGTTATTGGAATGTGCTGCCCACGGAGGTGGTGGAGTCACCATCCCTGGAGGTGTTTAGGAGGAGAATGGATGTGGCACTTGGTGCCACGGTCTAGTCATGTGGTCTGTGGTGACAGGTTGAACTCGATGATCCTCAAGGTCTCTTCCAACCTTTGTGATACTGTGATACTGTGATACTGTAATGGCTTATTTGCTTCTTGGATATTCCTATACATTAAATATTTTTCAAGTGAAAAAAAAAAAAACAATCTCTTGCTGTGACATCTCCCAATCCTGTGGTTGTGCTGGTTTGTATGGCAATAAAACTTGCTCCTTCTCTAGATTTATAACTGTAAAACATCACAAAAAGCAAATCATAATTCTCCTAGCCACAGCACCAGCCAAAGCCATGCAGGAAAAAACTGAAGGTAACAAACCTAAACATTTTTTTTTCAGATGAGCAGTTAAAAAGACATTGAGACCAGCTCTTCTTCTACTCTTGTATCCTTCCCCATCAAAATGGGGATTCATTTCCCAAAAGAAAACCCATGAATTGCGGCTTTCTCAATTCCTCTGCTGAACTCTCATTTTTCTAATTAATAATATTCATGGAATAAGTAATTAAATTATAGCTTTCTGTGGAGAAAAGAAAAAGAAGAAAGGTGAAACCATTATCCTTATTCCTACTGTTGTCAAATTAATTGACAAATAGAGGCAGGATGGTTTTAAAACAAATCACGTTCCTGTACAGGTGATGCTTTAGCTGCAATTCTCCACGAGCAACAGAATTCCTGTAATGTCAGTTTCAAAGGTTCAAGTCATGAAAAGTTTCATACAGATCTATTATGCATGCAGGCTTTCCATGGCATTCTGTGCTTATGCTCAAGTACCACTTGCAAGGTTTGTTTCCCTTCAGTCAAATTCTGTATGAAAAGCAAAACAAGTGCATGGCTACTGAATCACCGCGGTAAGCTCTTAATTACACCAGGTTAAAAGGCATAATTTCTTTAATTAGTACTTGCTTAAGTAATTACCTGGGTGTACATGTCAGTTCTAGGTCTATCCTGTGTACCCCATTTGCTCTCTGTGTATTGTGATGCATTTCTGAGCCGCTGTTAGCAAACTCATAAGATGGTGACCAATTTATCCAGTCCAGAACCTGCTGCAGTTAATTCAGTGATTCTCATCCCAAATATCTGTACATGCATCCATTTATAGCTATGGAGAAGCAGTCAGCTGAACTTCTGTTTCCTTTTACAGAGCATAAAGAGGAAAAGACTCATGCAAAGAAGGCTATGACTGAAACTAAGAAGAAAGGTATGATTTGGGAATGTTTCTTATTGAACTCATCCAGTATTGATTTCCCCTCATGGTTCAAGTCTCACTGGTGTTTGTTAGGTTAATCTTATGTTTCTGCCTCTGAAGTGCCCTTCTCTTAGTTGCTTAGCCAGTAGTTGCATCTTACTGCTTCTTCAGTATCTGATGTCTGATGTGTTTCCAGCTTTTGATACATACTAAACTCTTATTCTAACACATAAACCATCCTGTTTGGTTGGCATCTATGGGCTTAATAAACCATTCATGGAGTCCCTATATATAGCAAGGCATAGTGGTACTGCCTAACACAAAACTCATGGGAGATGTCACCTGGCTCATGGTATACCACTTCCTGAAGGACCAAAACTTGCAGTGACTAAACCACAAAGCCTTGATATCCACCTAAATATCATTTCAGATCATTCATTCCCAGGAGGCATCCAAAATCCACTAAGGTCTTGCTTTCATGGGAAAATATTTTTGTCATTCATGACTTTTTAATGATCTCATTGCTACTGGAGCTTAAGCTAAAAGGTGCCACATTCACGCACTGGTGGTTTTTGCCTAGCCTTTGATGAATTATTAAGGGTTCAAATCATCCATAGTTGATGCACGCTGATTAATTTTCATTTTCAGCTGATTGCTCTGTGACTAGTTGGGTGCAAGTGCTATAAGGGAATAATCTGAACTAAACTTCCAAGTAAGTCACAGTGGGTTTTTTTCAGCATGCGCCCACCAGGACTTGGCTGACTTCATATCTGAGTGTATGATTTAGAATTCTAGCATATTAAATTGCACTCTTTAATTAAACCTTAGAAAAAGAAGGGAAAAAAGACAAAGCTCATGAGAAGACAGCTGCCCCTGAAAGCAAAAAAGCAGGTAAGAAGTTGAAGCCTGTCTTTCTCCGCAGTAGGTATCTGACTATTTGGTGTAAGCACTTTCAGGTTTTCAGCATTTGAGGTAGGGGTGTATGTAATTAATGATCACCACAGAATCCAAGCTGGAGATCTTTATATATCTCAGAGTATATTAATATATATCTATGTGTGTAATGTGTTTCCTTTATCTTATATATATATATAGCACTTTGTACTTTAAATATATGTGCAACTTGTATTCTGTGAGTTTGGGACTTTGGCAAGCACATTTGGAACACTGCTTTCTCTACACACTAAATCAATCACAAACAGAAATGGTTTCAAAGGGTACATAGCTTGGAAAGACTGAATGGAGGACACAGATTTCTGCATGAAGTATTTAACTAATTCAGCTTATTTTAAGTAATAATTAGAAACATCAAGCCATCAGTCAAAGCACAGAATGTGGTAGAAAATGATTATCTTTTTGAGGGTTTATCCATGCTAGACAATAGATTTTTTTATTCAAAAGTTAATAATGAAGTTATTGAGTGCCCTGAACCTAATTCATTGTGTTTCATGCCATTTAGCATTACATTAGATTAGAAACTGGTCCATACTGGGACCAGTGCTGTTTAATACATTAATCAATGATACAGACAATGAAATTGAGTGCACCCTCAGCAAGCTTGCAGATGACACCAAGTTGAGTGGTGTGGTCAGTGTGCCAGAGGTTGTCATCCCGAGGGACCTGGACAAGCTGGAGAAGTGGGCCCAGGTGAACATCCTGCACTTGGGTTGGGGCACTCCTTGTTATCAATAAAGGCTGAGGGATGATGTGATAGAGAGCAGCCCCACACAAAAGGACTTGGGGTTATTGTTGGATGAGAAGCTGGGCATGAGCCAACAATGTGCACTTTCAGCCCCAAAGGTCAATGGCATCCTGGGCCACAGCAAAAGAAGCATGGAGAGAGGGGATTCTGACACTGTACTGTGCTCTGGGGAAAGGTTTAAGTCAGAATTGCAGGACTCAGGTCCATAGGTACCATGGCCTCAAGGAAAGCCTTGTCCTCTGTTACCTGTTTATTGAAATTAGGGGAGCAGGGTGGCTCAGCTTGGTAGTGCATCAAACCCTTAATGGGAAGGTCGTGAGTCAAGCCTGCAGTGGGCAGTGGTGTCTTCCCTACTTTAGTCATGTGGTCTGTGGTGACAGGTTGGACTTGATGATCTTTGAGGTCCCTTCCAATCTTAGGAATACTGAATCTGTTGAATTTTACCAAAAGCTGAAAGGACACATATCTCATTGATTATTGCCACTGGATTCCACAGGCCAATTTCAATACGCACCTGGCTTCTTCGCCATTGAGTTGTATATGGCCTACAGCAGCTTTCTTATTCAAGTATTTATGGATTGGAAGAAAAAACATTAAATTATGTTTGGTGCAACATAAAGACACCCAGAATGACACAGAATACTTTGGAGTACTATCCTGATAGCCTCGTATTTTAAGTCTTTTATAATAGGGAGTGGCAAGCTGGGGAAGGGATCGTGATGAAAGGGAACACTCTTCTCCAAGTTGCATCTTTCAATGCATAAACATAGATTTAAAAAGAAAATAAGCTGACAATTCAAATATCTCTCCTAATTTTATTCTGGCTCTAAGCTTGTATTTCACTTGAGAATACAGAATTGTAAAAGATTACATTTTATGGCAGAGCTGCAGCATAAATTTATTAATACGCTCATCTTCACAAGCTGTTGCTAAATCCAGTGAGTCATCTTACCCATGCTGGAAAGACACAAATTAGACAAATCGAGACATCCACACATTTCTGTCCCTTTTATTAGCTCCGTAGGTCCCTGCATTTTGAAGAGTTTGCCAGCCTTTGTGTGAGAGGATGGTAATCCATAATATATTCTCCCTACACATGTTGCTGTTATTCCTCATTCAGCTTGCTCTTTGAATGCGTGTGTACTTTCTAGCTGTGATTGGCAGCACCTATTGTTATCCCTAAAAGGTTTTAAGCCTGAAATAATTGCCACATTTGATCAACAGAATAGTAGTGCATAGCCCAGTTTTGAAATGAGGCACCTCAATGTCTGATAGTATTTACAGGCTTTCAGCAGCCACAGCAAACGAAGCTTGAAGCGCTTGAATCAGCAGCACAGATAAGGATCCAAATGCAAGAGCATAGGAATAGCTGCCAATTTTCTTACCTTTTCCATTTAAAAAATGAGGCAGAGGCCACTGCATTAAAAATAAACTCTTCACCCTGGTTTTCAGGGGCTGGGTGCCTCTGATTTTGTGTCTTATTTTGCTATCCCCAACCTTTGCAGTCCCTAAAGCTGAGGTGTGTGTGGGGCATGCTGCCTCCTCACTGCCACCTACACCTGTCTCCATGCCAGCAGGAAGCTCCTTCTGCCAGAAGCTGGCTGCCTGGCACCCTCGTCCTACCTACGCTCCTCACCTTCCAGTAGACTCTGATCGGAGTCCTGTTAGCTCACAGCGGAACAGTGGTGTGTACAGGCTGTCAGGTGCAAGAGAGAGAGGAAGAGATGCTCTGTAAGCACTAGGTGATAAAAACAGCTCTGGAATGATGTTCTGAGAGCAGCACTTCCCTCTAGTCCTCTCCATTTCTCTTCCTCTAATAAAGAATGCATGTGATTGCAAATACTGAATATCTTTGTTGATTAATATTGCAAATTAGTGCTTTTGTCCAGGAGAAAATTTTACCTCTAGTGTCATGAGAATGGTGTGGTTTACTGCTCTCTGTTAACTGAATCCCTGTGATGTATTTGTTTATTTTCATGTCTTCTCACTCTGTTCCTGTCTTCCTCCATTCCTCTTTCTCTTTTGTTTTCTGCTGCTGCAGAGGAGCAGGAGTCATCTAATGTGAAATGTTCGCAGTCTTTAGTACAGACTGAACAGAGTGATTCTTAATTAGCTCTTAAAAATGCGCTGTAGATAAAGCCACATTAATCCTCTGACCTTCAGCTCATACAAAAACGTTGTGTTAATTGTCCTGAAAAATAGATAATTCCATTGTTACAAACTCAGAGGTCTTGCTTAAACAAACATAATTGTCAGACACAAGGGTCTGCCACAGTTACACTTCAAAGCACTTTACAAAAGTCTATCCATCACTACTCTGGATAAAGGAGCTGCATGCCCAAATCCCTGTGAAGGGGCTTGCTGAGCCTCAGCAGAGATGAGCCGTTGCCAGCTTCCCCCAAAGCTGTTGGTGTTTGGCATGCATTACCTCAGAAGGCTCCAGCCTGCAGTATGAGACAAGGGACCCTCTGTTAATGCCTTGGTGCCCAGCTGAACATGCAAATGAGCACACAGGGACTTCTATTTTCAGGTACTCACGGTTGCTTGTAGAGTGTTTCCTGATGGTCCTTTTCTTAGAGATTCAACATTCTGGAGTCTCTCTGCTCCTTCTTGTAGCAGCTTTCCTACAAATCCTTGATGTTCACACACAGCTTTCATCTTAAAGTTTTATTGCTGCAAACTCCTTTTGCACTCTGGTTTGGATCAAAATAACACAGGCAATAAATGAGGCTGTGAAGCCATGAAAATGCCAGCCAGGATTGTTACACCATTTCCTAACTAAAGCTTTGCTCAGTTGTCACTGATGATCTTGCCTTCCTGTGACTGCAACATCATTTCAAATAATAATGGAAATAAAAATACCAAGGTCTTATGCAGAATTGTTTGATAGTCAGTCTTACAACCACTGCAGAAGTGGTCAGTGCCTTTTTCTACACTTTCCACACAGGGAAATTCAGACATGTCACTCAGGCATAGGTCTTTTATATCTTCTGAACACCAGGCCAAAAGGACTAAAGATCCCAAACTTTTACATACTTTCATTATTTCCACGATGAAGAAAAGCAAAGCAGGCGTGTCAAAAAATGCAAAGGATTGTTTAGAAAGAAAGTGGTTTTGCTTGGAAACATAAGTCCTTATCAGCTGGACAAATATTCAAGAATCTCTAGGCAATAGAATAGAATAGAATAGAATAGAATAGAATAGAATAGAATAGAATAGAATAGAATAGAATAGAATAGAATAGAATAGAATAGAATAGAATAGAATAGAATAGAATAGAATAGAATTAACCAGGTTGGAAGAGACCTTCAAGATTATCCTGTCCAACCTATCATCCAACACCATCTAATCAACTAAACCATGGCACCAAGCACCCCATCAAGTCTCCTCCTAAACACCTCCAGTGATGGTGACTCCACCACCTCCCCAGGCAGCACATTCCAATGGGCAATCTCTCTTTCTCTGAAGAATTTCTTCCTAACACCCAGCCTAAACCTCCCCTGGCACACCTTGAAACTGTGTCCTCTTGTTCTGCTGCTGGTTGCCTGGGAGAATAGACCAACATCTGCCTGTCTACAACCTCCCTTCAGGTAGTTGTAGAGACCAATAAGGTCTCCCCTGAGCCTCCTCTTCTCCAGGCTAAGCAACTCCAGCTCCCTCAGCCAGCTACCTCCCTGAGCAGTTCTGTTTAGCAGAGACAAAACAAGTCAAGGTCTTGGTGTGAGCATCTACTCATCCCAGATGAAAAGAGTGTGATTTGACTTGTATTTTGTTGTGCTGGTACATGCATGCTCCCAACAGAGCATCCAAGCCCTTGAAAAGTACCACCATGACCCCTGTCTAAATCAGGGAGCTAGGCTGCAGTGGGCTGCACATCCAGTGCTGTGGATACACCTACCATAGAATCACAGAATTATTTGGATTGGGAAAGGCCTTTAAGAACATGAGTCCAACTGTTAACCCAGCACTGTCAAGTTCCATGAAAGCATATACCTAACTGCCACCTCTCTATGTCCTTTAAATATCTCTGGGGATTGGGACTACACCACTTCCCCAGGTAGCCTGTTGCAGGGCTTTACAGATGCTGGGCAGTTTCCAGCCATTTTGCCCCAAGCCTGGAGCATTTCAACAGGTTATTGTGACCCAAGTGTGGGACCTGATACTTGATCTCGATGAACCTCATTCCATTGGCCCATCCAGCCAGTTTGTCCAGATCTCTTTGTAAAGCTTTTCTGCCCTCAAGCAGATAAACATTCCCACTCAACATTAGTGTCATCTGCAAATTTACTGAGGGTGCACTCAATCCTTTCATATGCAGCACTGATAAAGATATGTCTGTGATAAAGTTGTATCTTGACACATGATACCATGTCATATATTTTACACCAGGCAGTGCTGGCAGAGGAGGGGAGTGGTGATAATCTCTCTAGCTACTAAAGTAAATCTGCCTCCTGGCTAGGAAAAGCCTCTGGGGTTTAAAGTTACAAACACTGAGGTATATTTTAATTATGTCTCTGTAACAATCAAGGAACTTTACTCTTCAGGTATGAAAACTTAAAATAAATGTTAATCTTACATGTAAAAACTGAAACCATTACCTTGTGAATGCCACAGAACCAGGTTAACCAGATTCTTCTTGCTAACCAGTGATCAGGTGAGATTCCATAGCTGGTGGGAAAGCCTATGTTCAATCATGCTTTGGAGGAGGGATGTTACAGTACTAGATAGCCAGAGATGAGTAGAGGTGATCAGGGAAGACCAAACAAGATCTACAAGATCCCAGTGAGTGTTCTGCATGGGTTGTCCACAGAACTGTTGTCATATTTATCGTCATCAGCTGTACTTCCTTTGCTTTAAATGCCATCATTGCAACTTGTAGAGAGGCAATTATTTAAAAGGAAATGGAGGGGAATGACCACTTAATCCACCAACAGTGTGTCCTTTGCTAGTGCACTCTATATAGACAGGAAGACAAATTCCTCTGATCATTTAAAAATTCCTGGTCTGAGCAACAACAGAAAATCCATTCAATTTTGTGACTCCCTTGGCTTAACCATTGCTATCGCAGTCTTGAGACAAGCCCTTCCATTACAATAAGAAAACAACTACTGACACCTGGTGGCAACCCATCTTTTTCTTCATTCTGCATGTCTGGTGTTCTGTTTGCTTTCAAATGTGGCTGTTCAGACTTCCCTGATGACATGATAAGCTGGTTACTTATTTCCCTATACTCCTTATCCTATGGCTTCCATGGGTAGAAAGATGTTGGGATGTCGTCCATGTGTAACACCAGCCTCAGAAGAAACTTAGTGAAGAAACCGCAGCAGGGGCAGTCACCGGGTGGAGGTATTTGAGGTGAAAATAAACACCTAAACCCTGGCGTTTACAGAGGATGAAAGACATTGACATAGGAAAAGAATGCATTATACCAAGTCCTGGGTATAGAAGTGTGAGGGAGAGGGCCAACTCGGTGCAGCATGAAGAGCCGGAAGGGTCACGATTTCAGCATGCTAAACATAAGGTTTGTCTCTGACAACTTTTATCAAAGACCACAGAGAATATGATCTGAATTTGTTGGAGCTGATGTAAATCCTTCAAGCACTGATAGCTTTTTTGGGGTCAGAGTGGCTGGAGAGCTCCCAAACAGAGAGGGACCTGGGGGTGCTGATCAACAGCCACCTGAATATGAGCCAGCAGTGTGCCCAGGTGGCCAGGAGGGCCAATGGCATCCTGGCCTGCATTAGGAATAGTGTGGCCAGCAGGAGCAGGGAGGTCATTGTGCCCCTGTACTCTGCATTGGTTAGGCCACACCTTGAGTACTGTGTCCAGTTCTGGGCCCCTCAGTTTAAGAAGGACATCAAGACACTTGAACGTGTCCAGAGAAGGGCAACAAGGCTGGTGAGAAGCCTTGTACACAAGCCCTATGAGGAGAGGCTGAGGGAGCTGGGATTGTTTAGCCTGGAGAAGAGGAGGCTCAGGGGTGACCCCATTGCTCTCTACAACTACCTGAAAGGTGGGTGTAGCCAGGAAGGGGTTGGCCTCTTCTCCCAGGCAACCAGCACCAGAACAAGGGGACACAGTCTCAAGCTGCGCCAGGGGAGGTTTAGACTCGAGGTGAGGAGGAAGTTCTTCACCGAGCAAGTCATTCGTCATTGGAACGGGCTGCCCAGGGAGGTGGTTGAGTCATCGACCTTGGAGGCGTCCAAGAGGAGATTGGACGTGGCACTTGGTGCCATGGTCTAGTCATGGGGTCTGTGTTGATAGGTTGGACTCGATGATCCTCAAGGCCCTTTCCAACCTAAGTGATACTGTGATACTGTGATACTGTAACATTCTGCAGTACCTTTGGAACTGCCAGAAAAGTTAAAAATAATTAAAACATACCTTCTGACAGAAGTTTGCACTCAGGAAAAAACACCATGCTTGGCACACACACTGATCTAGAGGAGTAGATGCAAATCACACTGCCTGAAATGCTTTAGGCCGATACAGTTTTGCATTAGTGGAAGCCTTTCAGACAAAAGCCCTGCACCAGCCCTCAGCACTTGTGGTATTTATTAAGCCACAGAAATTCTGGACTAGCATTCCTGCACAGCTACCAGCAGATGATGTTATTCACTCTTCTTCCTCTGACACAGACAGGGTTTAGTAGGACCTCTTGACTTTGATAAAAATTTCCTGTTTATGAGGCTTTGTGCAACAAAATCACAGAAAGTGGAGATGGAAATGACCTACTGGGTCATCTAATCCTTCCCTCTGGATAGGCAGGATAATTCCTTACAGAATAACTTCTAGTGCTTTATCCACTTTAGGTTTAAATATCTGAAGGAACTGGGCCTTCATCAATTCCCACAGAAGATAATTCTGCAACCTAATAGATCTCACAGTTAAGAAGTGTTTCATTCCAGTCCAGCTAAATTTTCCCTTGTGTAATTTTATCCCATTACTCAGGGTTATATTCTCTTCTGACACCCAAATATAGTCTTTCTAACCTCAGGGTCCAATTCCCTGCTGCCTCATGTTATATTGCCACTTACATTTACATCTGGAAAGCATCTTTAAAATGGACAAGGTGAATGGCAAGCTGGGGATGAAATTTTTTCATACAGTCATGAAATTATACACCTGGCAACAAGGGAAACACCTACCATGGCCACACATTTCCAGAGCACTCAAAAGACTGGAACTTGCAGGTTGATATGGTGTCCAAACTGGAGAAAGAACAGAAAAGTCATTCAAGTTATTTACAGATCAAAGCTATGCTTCACAGTGTGGATATCTATTCATCTGTTCATTTCAGAGATGAAGTATTTTACACATCTCTTTGGAAAGAAGTGACTTTGTGTGTACTAAGTGCCCCTGTACTCAGCACTGTTTAGGCCACACCTTGACTACTGTGTCCAGTTCTGGGCCCCTCAATTTAAGAAGGATATTGAGACTCTTGAACGTGTCCAGAGAAGGACAATGAGGCTGGGGAGAGGCCTTGAGCACAAGCTCTACGTGGAGAGGCTGAGGTTTTTTAGCCTGGAGAAGAGGAGGCTTAGCGGAGACCTTATTGCTCTCTACAGCTACCTGAAGGGAGGTTGTAGCCAGGTGGATGTTGGTCTCTTCTCCCAGGCAACCAGCACCAGAACAAGAGGACACAGTCTCAAGCTGTGCCAGGGGAAGTTTAGGCTGGAGGTGAGGAGAAAGTTCTTCCCAGAGAGAGTTGTTAGCCATTGGAATGTGCTGCCCAGGGAGGTGGTGGAGTCACCATCCCTGGAGGTGTTCAAGAGGGGATTGGATGTGGCACTTGGTGCCATGGCTTAGTAGTCATGAGGTCTGTGGTGACAGGTTGGACTTGATGATCTTTGAGGTCTTTTCCAACCTTGCTGATTCTATGATTCTAAGTACCTTCACAGGGAAAAAAAAAAAATAATAAAAGGATTCTGGCTACTATAGCTCCCTTCAATCTAGCACTGAGAGTTTAACAAGAATGAATGACTGGGAGCTGAAGCTAACTGAATCCAAACTGAAAATGAGGTACGTGTTCTTAACACTAAGAGTGATAAAATACCACAGCACAGGTTGGATATTGCTTTCCTTGATGTCTGCAGAAGGTGATGGTTTACCTAGCAGAAGACAGACTTCAGCTGAAAAGGCGCCTAGTTGAAGTGCAGGAGTTTTTGACAACAAATTGCCAGGCTAGATAACATGATGGTGTGTTCTAGACTTGAACATTATGGAGCTATATCCTCAGAAATGCACATGATAAACTGAAAGAGAGTGCAGTGGAAAGTCAGTGCAGGAGTGCAGCTGGAGAAAGCCATCTTGCAGATTCATTGGGAAAGTGAAAAATGGTAACCATGTCTTCCTCTCCATGATTTTTGAAAACCAGGATTTCCCCTAAGTATCCTGACTTCCATGGAAAAGAGGAAATCCTGGTTTTCTACTTGGTGCTTCCAAAAATCATCAAGAGGCAGATATGGCTATTAAGTGGGGAAAAAAAAAGACACCCAAATTACATCTCTCAACAAAATGTAAGAATACAAATGGGGTCACAGTGAAGGACAAGGCAACAGCTCTGTCAGAGCAGAAATGCAAACACAGCAGAAAAGCAATTCCCATGGTCTCCATGTGACTGGCTGTTAAGGGGATTTCCTCCTGAAACAAGACAAAAGGGAGATCAAATATGTCCTACACTGAAAGTTTCAAAGCACTCAGCAGATTTTGAATTCTGTGCTCCATCACCAGCAGTGATTGACAACATGATTTCAAAGACCTAAAGATGTAGCATGGCAACTGGTGGGATTTGCAAGCACGTCAAAGTAGGCCAGGCACATAACTCCCATTGATTTTCCGTGAGAACTAAGCTCCTAAACACCTCTATAACTTCTGAAAGAAAGTACAGAGGCTGCAAGTTCACTGTGATGTTCCTGAAAACATGTTCCCTTACTGCCTGTTGAAAGAGTTCTTCAGCTGGGAATGGTAATATTGTGTATACCAAGACCAAAACAAACACTTGTGCCTTTCCAGGACATGGTCACAGTGAAGTGCTCAAGAACTGGTAATGTAAAATGCAGAGAGACAGAGTTTTTCCTGCCTTACCTTTGTCTCTCCCTCTCCTCACATTAACAACTGACTCTTCATCATGATTGATGTGACAACTCTGAGGTGAAAGAGTGGCCTTTGCTGTCTTTTAGTATGAATCAGCTTTAGAGGAGACTATCTACCTTCCCATCCTTGACCACCTCCATGTGGGGCACAATGAAAGCTCTAGAAAAGAGAGTGAAAATTCTCTTTCTGAGGTGCCTGCTCTGTTCATGAGAAGTCCACAGCAGATTAATAAGCTTTAAGCCCCTTTTCTAACTACTGTGAGTTGAGGTATTCCAGACTGTGACAAATATTGCTCAGCCCAGATGTGTTTGTTTGGTCTTTCCCATCCTTGACTGCACAATGCAGGGGGTGATTTGAGAAAGGCAAAGAATGATGGTGGTAAGATCTAGCTGGCAAAAAATTAGAGATATCAACACTTTAATAAATACAGAACACAGGGGCAAGGCTTGGGCTTGTGCTACAAGCTCACTTTTTGATCATAGAATTATGGAATTGTTAGAGTTGGAAGGGATCTCAAGGATCATCCAGTTCCAACCCACCTGCCATGGGCAGGGACCACTCACACTAGATCAGGTTGCTCAGAGATACATCCAGCCTGGCTGCAAAACCCTCCAGGGATAGGGCCTCCACCACCTCTCTGGGCATCCTGTTCCAGTGTCTCACCACCCTCATGGTGAAGAACTTCTTCCTAACAGTCAGCAAAAGAATCTTCCTTGAAGAAGGCACAGGAGTTACTTTAGTGTCTGACAAGCAGTCTCTTCTGATGCTGTGCTGTCATTCTTGTAAAGATTTATTTTGGGGAAATGTGATACTAGAAATAATCAAGTTTGAAGGTGATACACACTCAGTCTGAAGTCCATACAGGGAACCAAATAATCAGTTTGCCTTTGGACTTTCAGAGGTGTAGAATGAAGTACCTGTGCTGGCAAGCAGCTGGGTAGCACAGCTTTAATTAAAAAAAAAAATCTAATTTATTGCACCAACTCTGTTTATGTTGTTCTGGGGATTAATGTAATGTTTATTTTTCCAGTCACATCCAGAAATAACAGGATTAGAATGCCTATGCCTCAAACAACTCAAAGTTAATCTTTTTAATGAAGGAAAACTGTTCTGTGCCCTCAAAATAAGATGTACACCTGAGTCAGCAGGCCTGATATTTAGGATAATTATTCCATGTGAAACACCCATGCACAGACATCAGCCAGGTCCCAATGATATATCTGTGCAGTGCTATCTGCTTTCTGCTGTCACTCAACGGATGAGTTGAAGGCTCGACCCGAAGCTAAATAAGCCAGAAGCAATCTTCAGAGCTTGGGATCAGGTTGATTTTCTTTCTTTCTTTTGCTTTACATTTAAAAATAAGAAGTAAATTTCCCCTTGACTTTTAAATGAAGTTTTAAATGCATTTACTAAGTTGCAATGAGCATAGATTTGGTCAAGACTGCCATGTCACTTATTTAAAAGTATACTTCAGTTTCTTGGATGAATCTCCCATAAAAAGGTTCATAGACTGGAGGTATTCCTGACTTAGAACACCCTTTGCACTTCACTCTTAGTTACAATTGCATAACCTTTCAGTAAATACTTCAAATGCTTCTACTTGATCTGATTTTCAAGCAGCAGAGCCGGCTCTGTAGCTCTGCTATATGTAACTCTGAGAGAGTAAATCGGATGAAGTCTTATTGAATGATTAGGATAATAGAATGGGCAGATGTTCTTAAGTGGAACAGCCATACATAGCTGTGGTTATAAGTGCATTGATTTTTAGCTTGATTGCAGTAGGTTCTGCATGAGGTTGCTTTCTCATAGATTTTGCTTCACTTACAAGAGTGTAATCAGAGTAATGTGTCACCTATCAAGATGAACGGATGAGATCATTCAAGTGAGAATGCTGGCTGCATCTGTGTATAGAAGCATGGAAAATATCTTCATCCTAGTGATAATCACAGAATGCTAGGGGTTAGAAGAGAGCTCTGAAGATCATCATGTCCAACAGATCATGACCACCAAGGTGATGGGCCTTAAAGTCTCCAAAGAAGGTGGCTTCATCACGTCTCTGGGTAGCATATTTCAGTGCTCTGCCGCCTTCAAAGTAAAGAACTTTCTTATCATGTTTAGATGGAACTTCCTGTTTAAGTTTACGCCCATTACCTCTTGTCTTGTCACTGGGGACCACTGAGAAGAGTCTGGCCTCATCCTCCTGAAACCCACCCCTTAGATATTTTCAAGCATTAAGAAGATCCCTTCTCAGCCTCCTCTTCTCTGACCTAAATGTCTACAGATACCACCTGTACCTCCATCTATCCAGTAGAAAGAAAGAAAATGAGATGTCTCGAGAGGTATAAAAAGAGAGCTATGTTGAGGACACATAATATACATACACTTAAAGTCTATTCTGACTGCAAAAAACACACCCTCTTGTGAATCATTCAGAAAGTAATGGTGCTGAGCTTTCCTAAGAAAAAATCAGAGGGTATCTAGTGTCTAGATTTAGAGAGCATCAAGTCTCCACACTGCTGAAGAAAATGTTCAGCTGTTAGAGTATTTACAGCAATTCAAATGACAGTTTCTTCCAGGAAAAGATCTGATTCTTGTATTTTAGGAATTAATGTTATTACCTGCATTTGCTACACCAAACAAAAAGCATTACCTTTCCCCTAAAGGACTGCAGGTTGTGCAATTAACTGCACTTACAGCTTCCTGTGTGTGGATGACTGTGATCTCACACCGTCCTCCAGAGTTTTGCTTTTTTAAACCACCCCTGCTGAAAGCAAAAGGCAGTGGAACATATTTCCACCTTCTCTGCAGTGGGGGAGATTCAATCCATTTCAACAATTACAAAGTAGAAAGGAGAAATCGCTAATTAGTGGAGCCATGAATCACTGGTACAGTTGAAACTAGGTATTCCTAGAGTGCAGGCTGCTTCTGCCTTAAAGTGTAGCTTAATCTCTTCTTTGTTCACGTCCCGCTCTCCTTGCTTTATTTTCCACTCTTCAGCAAAGTTTTTTAATGATCTGGGGAAACCTGTTTGAGGCAAAATATTGTATGACAGCTATACAACCTTCTGGAAAGCTCTGAGGGTTTTAGGCTACTGCCTGCGCAACTCAGGGCTTGCAGGCACTCAGTGGCTTCACAGAATGTAGAGTAAATAGTGATGGACAGAGTGGTGTGAGGTTATAATGCAGTGGGGAAGGAACACACACAAGGGCTGGTGATCAGAAAGGACTTAGGGACTTAAAAAAAATTGAAGAAATTATCCAAAAGCTAAAAATTAAAAGTGAGTAGGAAGTAAATAGGGAAGATGGCGAGGAAAGAGAACACCTTTCACAGAAAGTGGAAAGCTTGAGTATTTTTCTCACTTCAGTGGAAAATTATCTGCCAAAATTTTAGAGCACTACCACAGATTTTCTGCTGTAATCAACAACAGAAGGTGTTAGTCAATTAGAATAGAATAGAATAGAATAGAATAGAATAGAATAGAATAGAATAGAATAGAATAGAATAGAATAGAATAGAATAGAATAGAATAGACCAGGTTGGAAGAGACCTTCAAGATCATCGCTCCCAACCCATCAACCAATCCAAACCACCTAAACAACTAAACCATGGCACCAAGCACCCCATCGAGTCTCCTTCTGAACACCTCCAACGATGGTGACTCCACCACCTCCCCAGGCAGACCATTCCAATGGGCAATCACTCTCTCTGTATAGAACTTCTTCCTAACATCCAACCTAAACCTCCCCTGGTGAGCTTGAGACTGTGCCCTCTTGTTCTGGTGCTGGTTGCCTGGGAGAAGAGACCAACCTCTGCCTGTCTAAAACTTCCCTTCAGATAGTTGTAGAGAGCAATAAGGTCGCACCTGAGTCTCCTCCAGGATAAACAACCCCAACTTTGTTGCCCTTCTCTGGACTCATTCCAGCAAGTCAACCTCCTTCCTAAACTGAGGGGCCCAGAACAGGACACAGTACTTGAGGTGTGGCCTAACCAGTGCAGTGTACAGGGGCAGAATGACCTCCCTGCTCCTGCTGGCCACACTGTTCTTGATGCAGGCTAGATTTCATAGCCCTAAATTCTTCAAACCCCTCTATATCCCATGGTCCAGTCTCATGTTGCTTGAGAAGCCAATTTTACCTTCCAGAAGCTTCACTTCCTCCCAGTTTTACCTAGCCATAGTAACATGCACTGCAGTTTCCCCTCACTTCATGTCCTACAGCCTGAAGAAATCTAAACACAAAATCTGCAAACTGTGATTCAAGGCTCCCTGGCCTTTGCCAATGAATTTGCCTGGTATTTCCAACTTATTATCAAAGAGATCTAGTTAAACCCTGGTCAGGGGGTTTATTGCTGTCACTAAATGGGTCAGAGAACTGCTCTGAAACAGCAGCAGGGCAGTCCCTTTGCCTTCCCTTGTGCACATTTTCAGCCTTGCCAGTGCAGTGCGTTGCCTTTCTTCTGCTCACCAAGAAACGATATTTTGGAAAGGCAAGAGGAGTTTTTGTCAGCAGTTGTCACAGAGCATATGGCAACATCATGCTCAGTGATTAAAATGGGGAACAAAATCAACTGTTGGTCCAAACACAGAATTTTCCATGTGGGAGAAATGCTGGCAGCTCCAAGGATTTTGTGCCAATGTCAAATTTTAGGGTTTAGGGGAAAGTGTGTGAAAAGATGAGTCTTGCATTAGTATGAGCAGTTTTGACAGAGCCTTCCTGGATTTGAAGTCCACTGAAAAGATGAAACACCACTGATTTAATTCTGTATAATTCGAAATGTTTTAGATCTTAATTGTAAAATGAAGCCATTACAATAGGAAGTGTAGGCACTCTGATAAAATGTCTCTGCTTGTGAGGATCTGCTGTTTCAGAAGTGATTGAAATCAACATGAAGAAGCTTTGAGATGTGGTGAGATGCCAAGTACTTCATTAATGCCACACAATTAGTGCAAAAATGTCAAAAGTGGGATAAATTAAAAAGCAACAAAATACTCAGAATGGAACACTTCTCAGAGTGGTGGAATATTAGTTGAAACCAGGAAGAGTTTGAGGAAATAAGTTGTGAGAACTCCAGACAAATGAAAAGACAAAGGAACTCGTAGCACTAGCACAGCGTATTTCAACAGGAGGTTTGAGAATGCTTGTTTAATTACTATATGTTCCATGGCAGTTCATTTTTCATAGTGCTCAGCTATCTGGGGTGCCTTGCTCTTTTATCACTGCAAATCACATTAACTGCAGATCTTGCTACTTAATAAATTGTTTTTAAATTCTGGTGCATCTGCTAGCTTGGGAGCAGACTGTACTGAGACTGGTCTCTAGGCGACTTTAATCATGTTTTTCATTCACATGATGGAAATTCTCAGCCATCGGATGCCACCTGCTATCATTTTTATTTCCACTCTTGTGAACTCTTGCTGAAGACAGCAAAGGGAACATTAGCTGTCATCCTTGTCTAAAAAGCTCTGCTGGTGTGTTGCATTTGCAAAGCCAGAAGCGAGGTCCCAAAGCATGATCTTGAGTGTGCTTTGGTCAGGAATAAAAGGAGCCTTGTTTTTTTTTAACTGAATAAGCAGCACAGTTTCAACTTCATAGGATCACAGAATCACAGAATCAGTAAGGTTGGAAAAGACCTCAAAGATCATCAAGTCCAACCTGTCACCCAACACCTCATGACTACTAAACCACGGCACCAAGTGCCACATCCAGTCCCCTCTTGAACACCTCCACCACCTCCCTGGGCAGCACGTTCCAATGGCCAACAACTCTCTCTGTGAAGAACTTTCTCCTCACCTCCAGCCTAAACTTCCCCTGGTGCAGTGTGAGACTATAGAAGAGATTCAAGAGATTGGAAAACGCAATTTCCATTTTAAAACATGATTCTCTCTCATTCTTGAACTTCCTGTTTGTTTTTCTGTTCTTTTCTCTCTTTCTGTTCTTACTTTTAATTACAAAACAAATTGAAGATCTAAGAAGTGGTAGAAGCCATGCAATAACGCAAAAAGTGTGTCAAGGCTTATTAGGAACATTCTTCTTTGAGCCAGCTGGTGGAGCTATGGTCACATAGGCCTACGTGTTTTCTGTAGATCATTAATCAGTTAGTGGTGTTTCATTAAGTCCCTTTTAGTATGTGATCAGAAGAGAAAAGATAAAGAAGGTGGTCAGTGCCAGCTGAGGCTGACAATGAGGATTCTTCCCTTAGCAACTGATTAACATATTAACTTTCTCTTTAGTTTTTAATTTACTGAATCATATCTTTCAGAGGCATCTAGTAATTCCTCAAGATCTTGGTTCTTAGACCAGATCAGCCAGTACACAGGAATCCTTACATCCTCAGCACTCTTAACCTTAGCTATTGGGTTACAGAATGTTTGGATAGGATATTAGCTGCCTTTCAGATGATTCACTGTGGTTGCCTACTGATCTCAAATCAGTTTCTGCCTGCAAATGTGTTATCACTGACATGTTCCTTCATCAGTTTCCACAAAGAAAGGTTAGTTTAGATACAACATATAAAATAATGCTTCCATAGTTTTAGGCAGCTCTTTTAAACAGCTTGCCATTAGCAGAGCTATCAATATATTGACTCTGCAATATAAATTTTTCTAAGTAACAGTTTTAATTTAAGTTTGGGGATTTTTTTTTATATGCTTATATATATTGAAGCCTTTCAAGAGAGTACAAATGGAGACCCATTATATTTCTCAGAACTAAGTTTTACATATAAAAACTATAGGTGACATGGAGCTGCTGAAGATCTGCTGTACTCAAATGTATCACAGTATCACAGTATCACTAAGGTTGGAAGAGACCTCAAAGATCATCGAGTCCAACCTGTCACCACAGACCACATGACTAGACCGTGGCACCAAGTGCCATGTCCAATCCCCTCCTAAACACCTCCAGAGATGGTGACTCCACCACCTCCCTGGGCAGCACATTCCAATGACTAATGACTCTCTTGGTGAAGAACTTCCTCCTCACCTCCAGCCTAAACTTCCCCTGGTGCAGCTTGAGACTGTGTCCTCTTGTTCTGGTGCTGGTTGCCTGGGAGAAGAGACCAACCCCTTCCTGGCTACAACCACCTTTCAGGTAGTTGTAGAGGGCAATGAGGTCACCCCTGAGCCTCCTTTTCTCCAGGCTAAACAACCTCAGCTCCCTCAGCCTCTCCTCATAGGGCTTGTAAATCCATGGATGAAAAGAGAAAAGGTGTAAAAGCCTCATGAACCTCACATCTAGAATTCATTCCAGAGCAATACTTAAAATATTCCATTTTGGAAGTTTGTTTAAACTCAGCCAACCACACTGCACTGGGGCATCCTTGTCTAATGGCTTGTTACCAACTACCTACTGACTCAGTGGCACGAAAGGCACTCTCTAAGCTTAGAGGGATTTTTTTTCCTTGCCCCATGTGTAGTTTGGATGTCATTTGCAGTTGCTGTGTACTGCTAGTTTACTTCAAAAGAATGCTGATCGAGGCCTGAGGAAAAGATTGAGCTGTGTGCTAAAAAGAGGCAAAAGAATAAAGTACTGCTTTGCTGCTCTGCTGAGATATATCTGTGCTGGCTGCCAAATGCTCATTCCTAGTTAGAATTCAAAATTGATCCTTTTAGCCTGTACAGATAAGAACAAAGTCAGATCATGTTTGTTTAAATATTTGGTGTGGTTTTAATAACACTATTTAAAAAAAAAGGAAACAAAGTTTGACTGTAATTTAATCTTAGTCAGGAACTTGTTCATTCACCTGGGAAGAAGGGAGCTGGTACAACCATTCTTCCTTTTGGAGAAAACAGACCAGAATATAACTGTCTTCAGATATCTCCTGAGAATAACTGTAAAAAGAAAAGGGTGCTTCACAGTCCTCCACAGCTGATGGATTTGTTAGCTATGGTGCTTAGCCTCTTAAGTCTGTCACAGGTGCTTTTAAAAAAGCCCATGGCTAGGGTTGTCAGAGCTATTCAAAGATTTTGAATTGCTCAGTATTTGATGGTTAACATAAGCCCTTTAAGAAGATCTGAATATGAAACCTGCCCTCAAACACTTCTGCAAAATTTAATGTTTCAGATAAGACACCAAATTACTACAAGCATCAGATTTTGAAGTTTTATCTCCTAAGTAAGTCTACTGAATCATAGAATGGCTGGAGTTGGAAGGGACCTTAAAGCTCATCTTGTTCCAGCCCCACTGCAGTGGGCAGGGACACCTCCCACTAGATCAGGTTGCTCAAAACCTCACTCATTCTGATCATTCTATCCTGGTCTTAAACACTTCACCCATGAGGTGTCTACAGCTTCTCTGGGCAGCCTGTTACAGCGTCTCACCACCCTCATAGCAAAGAACCTCTTCCTAATGTCCAGTCTAAATCCACCCTGCTCTAGGTTAAAACCATTGAATGAGGGAGGTTTCATTTCTTTTGAATGTTGTAAAAGTGGGGCTTTTCTTGAAAATTAAATGAATTCCCTAGTGTTTGATACCAAATAGTCCTATCACCACTACCAAGGACATTCAAAGTACTTTAGACCATACTACTACTGGTCAAGGCTTCTAGACCACCCAGACTGAAGTTCATGTGTTCTGTGTGTCCTAATGCAGTTACATGGCACCCAAGAAGTGTAGACCTCATTCTCATGTCATACATTTGCATTTCCTGTTGCCAGAATTCAGATGTAAGGATTTAAAGAGAAAATACCCTAAAGCTCTGCAGGTTGTTCTTCCTAGGCTGGTTGGCAAAGATGCATTCAGGGTGATGCTCATATGTTGCCTAACAATGGTGTTTGGGGAACTTCTTCTGAAAATTCCTCTTCTTAACTAAGCAAAACAAATCACACTAGAGAGGCCAGAGATCTTAGGTGTGTTTTGGTTTAAAGTCATAATGGCTACAAAAACTCAATGTAATATGTGTTCCCCAGCCACACTCCTATAGCTTGAAAGTTAAACCCTAGACCAAACCAAAAATGAACAAGGTGAGATGCTCCTTGACTTAAATGACACTAATATAACTCATTCTTCCATTCCCTTTTGGTTTTGTTTTCCTTTTGAGTCAGTTGTTTGTGTATTACAGCAGGTCACTACATTTAGGGACCTCCTCAGTTTTCCCTCCTTTTGTGAGATCTACCAATTGTTCTGATTGTTACAGCTAGGTGATTTATTTCATTCAGGTGTGAGGTGCCTAGATATGAATGCTGTATACTTTCAAAGGAACCTCTGTGGTTCAAGGTCCTATAAAACCTCTCTGACCAATTTTCTGTGAATCATTCCAGCTACTTCATACAATCATAGAATCATAGAACTGTCAATGTTGGAAGATATAGAATAGAATAGAATAGAATAGAATAGAATAGAATAGAATAGAATAGAATAGAATAGAATAGAATAGAATAGAATAGAATAGAATAGAATAGACTAGACCAGCTTGGAAAGACCTTAGAGATCATTGTGTCCAACCTATCATCCAACACTATCTAATCAACTAAACCATGGCACCAAGCACCCCATCAAGTCTCCTCCTAAACACCTCCAGTGATGGTGATTCCACCACCTCCCTGGGCAGCACATTCCAATGGCCAATCTCTCTTTCTGTTAAGAATTTCTTCCTAACATCCAGCCTAAACCTCCCCTGGTGCAGCTTGAGACTGTGTCCTCTTGTTCTGTTGCTGGTTGCCTGGGAGAAGAGACCAACCCCCTCCTGGCTACAACTTCCCTTCAGGTAGTTGTAGAGAGCAAGAAGTTCTCCCCTGAGCTTCCTCTTCTCCAGGCTAAGCAACCCCAGCTCCCTCAGCCTCTCCTCACAGAGCTGTGCTCCAAACCCCTCCCCAGATTTGTTGCCCTTCTCTGGATGCCAAGAGGTGTATCCATAGGTAGGTCCATGCAGATAATCCTAAACTCTATTTGACTACAGTATTTGCCAACAGGATGCTGCTGAGCAGATGCTCTAGCCTGTGAAACAATGAAGTGAAGCCCTTTAGTGCCTCTCACTTTTAGCCAGTTTAGGAACATTCGAGCAACTCAACAACTTTCCTAAGCTGAGGGGCCCAGAACTGGACACAGGACTCAAGGAGTGGCCTAACCAGTGCTGAGTACGGGGGCAGAATGACCTCCCTGCTCCTGCTGGCCACGTTATGAGATGCCCAAGCATGCTTTAGAACTCAAACTTCAGGCATCTTGGCTGAGAATAAAAATATTTACATTGTTTTATCAACGTGTGCTATAGGAATGAGTAAATCATTACAAATATACCCAAACATCTCTCCAAATTATAGCATTTGCTTACTGGAAGAACTGTCCAGATATTTAGATAGACTTTACTGTATTTTATGTATTTATGAAGATGAGGGGGGAGGGGGGGAAAGTTGATTCTTTTATCATAAATTACAGCTCTAAAATACATTAAAGTATGTTGTCCTAATAAATGATGACTTATAAAAAATGGGGGGAGGGGGGCAGGGGGAGAAAGGAAAGGAAGACCTTGAGGGCTTTATTTAGATCCAGTCTGTTATTGTAAATGATGCTCCCAATTTATTTATTTTTCTGTAACCTCCAGCAATGGAAGATTATTGTGATAAATTATTCATATTGCTGCAATATGCACCTTTTAAAATTTCCATATCTGGCAACTAATAGGCACTTCTTGAATGCTTCAATAGGTTCCTTAGCCAGATAACATGGCTGAAAGCTGCCTCATGATTAATTTCATCTAAATGTGGTAATTATCATACTTTGAAGTAATGCCTGCAAAACATGCTTTCACAGAGAGTTAGGGGAAGCAGAGGATTAACCTAGAAACATTTCAGTTCAGAGCAGCATTTCACCCAAATAGAAATGTATTTTCCTCTGAATTTTTCAAGACTTTCTATTACACCACTTGGCAGTCATTTGCATTACCTTATCTCCTATCAACCTTTTCACAGCAATTTAGAGAGCAGCAGAAACTGAAGCAGCCTTCTATTGCACTCAGTAATGGGATAGTCCAGGTTTCGCAAGCTACTGATTTCGGCAGCTTCTGCCCTGAAGAGTTTCTTGTATTAGTGTTTAAGAGCACAGTTAATTGATCATTCAGTTATTGTGTTATGGGCATAGGCATTATGGATGCAAGGTGGGAAAGGGTCTAGAGACTGAGGGAACTGGGCTTGTTTAGTCTGGAGAGGAGGAGGCTGAGGGGAGGCTTCATTGCTCTCTACTACTCCCTGAAAGAAAGTTGTAGCCAGGTGGGGGCTGATCTTTTTAATCTAGTATCAGGTGATGAAGGGAAATGGCCTGAAACTGTGCCAAGGGAGGTTTAGATTAGGAAAACTTTCTTCACAGTGAGAGTGGTCAGGTTCTTAAGTTATTCCAGGCTGTCGGATTCGGTAGGAGTCATATCACAGTATCACAATGTAACTTAGGTTGGAAAGGACCTCGAGGATCATCGAGTCCAACCTATCAACACAGACCCCACGACTAGACCATGGCACCAAGTGCCACGTCCAATCTCTTCTTGAACGCCTCCAGGGACGATGACTCAACCACCTCCCTGGGCAACCCATTCCAATGACGAATGACTTGCTCAGTGAAGAATTTCCTCCTCACCTTGAGTCTAAACCTCCCCTGGTGCAGCTTGAGACTCTGTCCCCTTGTTCTGGTGCTGGTTGCCTGGGAGAAGAGGCCAACCCCTTCCTGGCTACAACCACCTTTCAGGTAGTTGTAGAGGGCAATGAGGTAATTGTAGAGGGCAATGAGGTGATATGCGTGATCTTATTCACAAACATGAAAGTAATGCACTAGCTTGAAGTTTGAGAGAGATTTGGAGACACAGGAATCTACTCCAGGCTGGATTAAAGGGATGGCTCAAATTCTCCCTCTCTTCATTTTAGCTGGAAATCCTCAGTTTGTTTTTTCATGTGGGAATATGTGGTAATTTTGGCTAGGGAGCTCTCCAAACTAGGCCTAAGTGTTATGGTTGTCAACAACTGCAGGAACTTAATGCTTTTCTTCTAGCTTCTATACTTAGGTTCCTAGCACATCCTCCCTTGTGTTTCTGTAACCTGGCAGAGTACACAGGGGTGGGGGGGACAGGGAGCAGCCATGGCTCAGCAAGCACACATAAACCATGGTAACTCAATAACATGCCAAATCTCACACACTACTATATTGTGATATTCAGACAGGTTTTGTTGCATTTACACTTCAGGTTCAATAAGTGCAACTGTACCATGAATCAGAGAGAAGTGAACTGATTCACTGCATCACTCAAATGCACTTTGCAGTAAATAAGCTGTTTCACCTCCCAAAGCACACACTGCAGTTTTCTGTCTGCCTATGCTCTTTGTAACTATATTTTGATGCATATGTGTGGGTTGTTTTTTTTTTTATGTTGCAGATAAAAAAGAAGCTGCTGCATCCAAAGAGCTCAAAAGTAAGAAACTACTGTACCATAGGTTGTGATCTCTTTTGCATGTCATGTGGCTTCAAACAGCATGGTTCAATAATCCAAAATAAATAGTTACTGAGTTGTTGAAAGTACAAAGTAGCTACACCATTGATAATTGTAAAGTGACATGTTTGGACTTCAGCTGCCTCCTACTTTCTAGATTCTTTCTTATCCTACTTCTGATTCCACACTGCCCTTCATGGCTGACAGTTTTGCTTTCACCTCTTTTCCATCACTGTCTTCAAAAACAAAGGTTTCACAGGGAAGGAAAGGTCAATGAAATCTCAGCTGGACCTGCTCTCAGTGGCAGCAGTTTTGGTAAATAGGCTGGAAAAAAATGAGAGTCAAATAGTCTGAGGACCACCAAATGTACCTTTATTAGAATAAACCAAACCAGGTTGGAAGAGACCTTCAAGATCATCATGTCCAACCCATCAACCAATCCAACCCACCTAAACAACTAATCCATGGCAAGTTCACAAGTTCACAAGTTCAAGACAAGGGTCCTGCCTGTCTGCTTGCTTCAGATTCAGACAGAGAGACTTCTGAGGCAGAGGAGAGGTAGGGGCTGGGCTTTTCTGCACAAATAACAAAAAGAATGCTCTGAGAACATGGTATAGTTAACAAAGGAATTCTTGCATCTTCCTGTGCTGCAAATTTGCAGATATCTGTGCCTCAGCACAGCAAGGAGAGTAAGACAATTTCACTAGTGAGACTTCATCTGCTCAGTTCTCTGGTCCTAACATACAGCATGTAGGAAACAATAGGAAAACTATGGGGCTTTGAAATCTCACTCACATTCATGATTGAAGAATCCCCATATATGATCTTTCCTGACCTGTTTGGCAGAATAATCACCTGCCCTCCTCAATGTTGCAGGACTTGATTAAAAGATTTATTTTGGCAACTGAGAAAAACTTCTACCTTGGTTTCCTACTCAGACTTGCAGAAACACTGAGCAAAAGATTCAATGGACTTACTCTGCAAGTAATGTCTTGCCAGTGACACAGGCAGGTCTTAAAGGATTTGGGCACGATACCTCTCAAAGAAGAGCTCCCTAGCAGCTGTCACAGCAAAAACCCCCAACTCCAGGATGAAATTGTCATCTGAACCTTGTTCATATAAAGATGCAGAGTCATTAGTGCTGAAATACTTTGTGAATTACAAACTAAGATGCTTATGATTACAAAAGAAAGCTTAAAACATTGGGCACTTCTCTTCCAATGCTACTGAAATGTTAAATGAACAAAGTAAATATATTGTCTCAGGTTTGGGTCAAACACAAAATGATTTTAGTTGCTCAGAAATGAAATATTTTAAATGAAAATAGAAATACAGGTGGAACAAAAAGAGGCCTGGCTTAAGTTGTTGCCACAGGTGTAACAGAAAATAAAAGCCTTGCAGGCCCACACACTCTAGCTTGAGAGCTCAGGAGTGAATAAACGCAGGAGCCCGGCAGTTTTGTATTACGGCCATCCTGTCACTGGCAGAATGTCTGTGCTAGATCTACAGCTTCTCCTGCAAGAACAAACACTCAGGGAAGTAATTCTAAGTAAATACTTCTTCAAGGTCTTCTACATATTTCCCTGAAGGAGGGGTGAGCACCCCAAGTAATTACAGCGCTGTGATAATAACTAAGTTAGGCTGTAATTATCTGCTGCAGGATTTTAAATGGATGGAAACAAAACAATCCCACGCATGCACACTATATTTTGTTTTCATTCTGTTGCACAAGACAATCTGATGCATCTTTTATGAACTTCTCAAAAGACTGGAGGGGAAGAACTCAAAATTGCATTCCTGATTTAGCCATATTCTTTCTTCATTGTAATAACACAGTGACAGATGTGAAGGATTAACTAACAGTTCTTTGGCATTCTGTAATTCAGATTGTGATTAAAATGATTAATTATTTCCTCCTGCAATATGAAGATGTGAATTTTAAGTTAGAGCATCTTCTAGTTGGTATAAAAAAACAAACCCATTATGAATGTTAGTGGAGTTCTGCTTATGTATATTTATTAAACTGTTGTGGTTTAAATACAATTTGGTTTGGTAGTTCCTATGAATAAAAGTGATCAGCTGAACATTAGTGAAGAGTAAATAAATCCAGCAGGCTAGTGAGTCGTCTGTGCAGAGCTGAGATTCATTCTCCAGGTGTGCTTAAGGATGTACACAGTCTTCATTTAGACCTGCATTCTGCAAGGAAATGTCCCACCTCTGCAAAGAGAGGACAGTGCAGATATTCAATTTAAAGCCCAAGAACAGGTGAACTAAAGTTACACAGCATGGAAAGCCTGTTTCTCTGCTAGGGGAATCCAGTAGCTCCTCTTTCAAGAGCAGGATCAAACATGAATTTGTCCTGCTAATGCTCTTCTGTTCCTCAGGATGAAGATTCCTGGCTGTGTCTGTGAATGTACTTTAGATATGTCACCCAGTTTCACCTTTTCTTACTGAGGAGAGGTTCAGATCAGGGGAAAAGATGCCCTGATAACAGCTGTGGGATCCTAACATGAATCACTGATGAATTCACAGCAGGGAATCCTCACCAGCTGCTGTGGGCTGGTTCAAGGCCTTTTGCTCTCATAGCCCAGCCCATAGTTGACGCCTGAGTGGTAAGCCCATGCCCAAACCCCTAGATATCTATTTTGCTCTGCTTTCTAATAGATAATGAATCATTAGACAGAAAAAGCTGGGAGAGAAAAGTGATTCAGTGTCTCACAGCTAAAGTTTACTAGCCCTTTGGATGGCTATTTTGTTGATGCTTTTGAGTTTATTGAAGGCAGCTCAGGTCCTTTTTCCTTGGGTAATTGTCTAACTCTTCAGTGAAACAATGGCTAGAGGCTGTGTCTCATTGGAAGCCTTTCCTCACATTTATGTGGTTTGGTTTTTTTTACAGTATCATGTTTTGTAGCAATTGGTTTAATGTGCTCTCTTTATTTTTAAGAGCCAGCAAAAGCTCCTGCAGCCAACCCAGCCAGCAAGAAAGCAGCAGCACCAGGTAAAGAAGCACAATGTGCCCATTTATTTCCCTTTTTAATTTGCACTAGTATTATTTATTTTATTCAGTTTATTGCATCACAGCACCATCTGCTGGATCCGACAAAAGCCACTGGTTGGGGAGTTTGGGTTTGTTTGCTCCAGTTTGTAATAATTTGGATGAGAACTCCACACTAAGAAGCAAAGCATTTGGCATTGATCTCTAATGTTATGATTGCTTCTCGTCCTCCCGTGACAGGTGTGAGGTACCATACTGAGCCATGCTGCAGGGCTTGAGACCAAAACACAGTCTGAATGTAAAGATTGCTTTGAAAAGCAGTAGTTACAGAAAGCAGCTTCCACGTGAAGCTGTATTTGAGCCCTTCAAGAAGGGAATGTGATTTTTCCAAGTGCTGATCTCACCACAGGTGAGAGCACAATAGCTCTTAGATAATCACAGATATGCACTTAAAAGACAAGCAAAATGTGTGGTTGTTTTAAACAAAATAATGGTACAAAGCAGTACCTGAATTTAGATTGGATTGTAAAAGTCTGCTGCTTTTTATTGATTTCTGATCTCTTCTGCTTCACAGCCATCTTCAAAATGCCATGGCACATTTCTAATTAATAAAAGCCAGGATAATGAGTAGCAATCTAAATACTCAGGCTGTTTGCAAGTTTACTAGATTTTAAATTAACTAACCAAAGCCCCCAGGAATTCCCATGTGCAAATGTGATGCATGTAAGACCATAATATTATTCTGCTCTGAAGTGGTGTGGGCAGAGATGCAGCAGCTGTGCCAGCGCTGGCACTGCACAGTGGCCCTCCCCATCCTCTGCTGCTCCTTGCCTCCAGCTGGTCCCACTGTGTGTGGATCTGGGATGTTTTCCTTTTCTTTGTTTTCTTTCTTCAAGATTATTTTCTGGATGGCTTTCTCTAATTCAGACTTTTCCAGTTGTCTGTCTCAGAAATCTCCTACACCCCACGTAGGAATAGGGGAGTAGGGGAGATTGGTGAGGGATCAGTGGAAGTGAGGAACACCTTCAGTTGTGCCTCTACCACAGAGGGACATTCACACTGGAGTTGATGTAGAGTATCATAGGGCATATTGTACAGCTGGATGTTACACTGGTGTAAGAAGAACTCTCTCCCTACCAATGTTCCCAGGCCCTGCCTGCTGTGTTTGTTTGACACCATGCTCAGTTGTGTTAACACAACTGGTAGAAGAGTGTAAACACCACCACTGCCACAGCTTAGAGCTAAAAAAACTGTCCTAGAAACATGCATGTGCGTGGCAGGGTGTTCAGCCTGGATTGCTTTGGTAAGTCTGGCTCCACAAACATTTACATCCCTGAAACTGATAATTTCTTGAAGCAGCTTGCCCAAGTGTGTTGCATAGCAAGACCCTTAAATGTCTCAACAGCACACCACAGAAATGGGGATGGTAGAACCATATGCTTGTGATTAATTCATTCCACCTGCTTGCACCCAATATTTGTGCTAATTTCTGAAAAATATTCCAATGAGTCTGCTTCTTGGCAAGGATGATGATGACATTCAGGGTTTTTTTGGGGGGGTTTTAAAGGGGAAAAACTGGCCCTGGGTTCTTATGGAAAATTAGAATGAGCTTGTCTGTTCTGACACATTCCTAAGTATCATAGTATCATAGTATCATTCAGGGTTAGAAGGGACCACAAGGATCATTTAGTTCCAACCCCCCTGCCATGGGCAGGGACACCCCACACTAGATCAGGCTGCCCAGAGCCTCATCCAGCCTGGGCTTAAACACCTCCAGGGACGGGGCCTCAACCACCTCCCTGGACAACACATTCCAGGGCTTCACCACTCTCATGGGGAAGAACCTCCTCCTCACATCTAGCCTGAATCTCCCCACCTCCAGCTTCATTCCATTCCCCCTAGTCCTATCACTACCTGAGATCCTGAGAAGTCCCTCCCCAGCCTTCCTGTAGGCCCCCTTCAGATACTGGAAGGCCACAATGAGGTCACATCAGAGCCTTCTCTTCTGCAGACTGAACAGCCCCAACTTCTTCAGTCTGTCCTCATAGGAGAGGTGCTCCAGCCCTCTGATCATCCTCCTGGCCCTTCTCTGGACACCTTCCAGCACCTCCACATCCCTCTTGCAATAGGGGCTCCAGAACTGGAGGCAGTACTCCAGGTGGGGTCTCACCAGAGCTGAGTAGAGGGGGAGGATCACCTCCCTCGACCTGCTAGCCACACTTCTCCTGATGCAGCCCAGGATCTGATTGGCTTTGCGGGCTGCAAGTGCACACTGAGAGCTCCTGTTGAGCTTTTTGTCCACCAGCACCCCCAAGTCTCTCTCCTCAGGGCTACTTTCCAGCCAGTCCCTGCCCAGCCTGGATTTGTGCCTGGGATTGCCTCGACCCAAATGCAGGACCCTGTACTTGCTCTTATTGAACTTCATGAGGTTGGCTTGTGCCCACCTCTCCAGCCTGTCAGGGTTTGCCTTAAAAATGATAAAGAGCAGTATGCTTTGAATTCTACTTTTTTTTTCCCTCCCTCCCCTCCCTAAGTGACACTATTCCCTGAAAATTAATTTAACCTCAGAATAACTCACCATATCAAAACATTAAATGTGGCTTGTTTGGCAACATGGTAGCCAGACTGTTGCCTATTAGCACAGTAAATTAAATGCATTACCCAATTTCATATTTCATTTTCTTCCACACATCTTACTGCATCACAACCCCTACCCTAGAATGCCTAAAGCTGAAGGTCTAGTCCTATTAACAGACTGAGCAGACTGAGAGCACAGCTGGTCATCTTCCAGTGCTTCCACATCACATATGGTCCTGGTCTTAATGTCACTAGTGAAGAAAACTCTAACACACTATGCACTATTTCTATCTTCATTATTTATGTGGATATGGAATTTGGAAATCAGTGAGAGCCTCTGTGTCTGGAAAGTGGTGGCTGCTCTTGGAAACAGCATCAGTGGGTATCTCTTCCTTGATATCCTTGGGTATTTTCAAATGTGATATTTCCTCTCAATGGGAAAAAAAATTATCCCTCTGGCAACCATGTGAAATTTGGGCTGGAGAATATAACATTTGGCTTTAAAGCAGAACAGTTTCACAGATCTAAGCAAGTGATGCTATTCTGAAGGGAGAAGCCACAGCTGAAGATATTTCATGACACTAGCTTTCTTCAGTGATACTGTCTTATGGTATCCCCATCCAAAGGCATGCTCAGTGCCAATGAGCCCCACATGCTCACAGAATTATAGAAGAGAATCATTAATGCTGGAAAATACCTCTAAGAAGATCAAGCCCAAGCCTAGCTCCCTTAGCTACAGCCAGGGGTGGGAACAGCTTGTCTGTAAGCCCCTCTCATGGGATAAACACTCTTGCACCTTCTTTAAGCACCAGTGGTAGTGCTTTCCCCTGATGAGTTGCCTGATTTACAAATCAGATCTAACTCTTTTCAGCACCATAAAAATTAAACCCTAATTGCAGCTTGGAATTTCCTTGGAATGGTCTTGCAATTTTTAATTTAATTTTACAGCATGTTTAACAGATTTTGTACTGTCACTTAACTACCTAATTACTGATTTTTAATGCCTAATCCTTTCCATCTTCCTCTCCGCACACACAAGCAGGAAAAAAAAAAGAGATCTTATTCAGTGCTCCCTTTGGGTTCATCACAGGAACTCTTCTTGAGTTCTTGAAAAAATCAATGAAATTTAGTTTGGACCCAGAAAGATTAAAATATGTATGACAGGAAAAAAGAAATAGTGCTCAGATGTCCACTGCTTCCAGTCTCTCAAACTCAGGGCAACAAGGCTGGTGAGAGGCCTTGAACACAAGCCCTATGAGGAGAGGCTGAGGGAGCTGGGATTGTTTAGCCTGGAGAAGAGGAGGCTCAGGGGTGACCTCATTGCCCTCTACAACTACCTGAAAGGTGGTTGTAGCCAGGAAGGGGTTGGTCTCTTCTCCCAGGCAACCAGCACCAGAACAAGGGGACACAATCTCAAGCTGTGCCAGGGGAGGTTTAGACTCGAGGTGAGGAGGAAGTTCTTCACCGAGCGAGTCATTCGGCATTGGAACGGGTTGCCCAGGGAGGTGGTTGAGTCATTGACCCTGGAGGCGTTCAAGGGGAGATTGGACGTGGCACTTGGTGCCATGGTCTAGTCGTGGGGTCTGTGTTGATAGGTTGGACTCGATGATCCTCGAGGTCCTTTCCAACCTAAGCGATACTGTGTGATACTGTGTGGAAACTGAGCTACTATTTTATCATGCCTCTGACTTTTCCACTGTTCATAAAGAGCAGAAACACCAAGGGGGGTGGGGGAAGAAAAAAAGGGAGGGGAAAAGACATTATATAGGAAATTATATAGGAAATCAGCTTATGAGCTAGGTACAGAATATCAGGACGCAGGATGTGCTGAAAACCCTGGTCAGGGGATCTTTCAAAGAGGTTCAGACCATGCTGCCTAGTGCAGGAAGACCTACTGGTTCTACTGCCTAAAGGCAGTATTTACCCGGCAGAGAAATTGTTTCAGTTCTTATTTCAAGGAGGGAAGCAACTGAAATGGAAGCAGAGAAGAATCTTACCACCTGCTATATGGTATAACCAGTGCTATTTTACTTTAAAAACAAGAAATAATGCAAAGTTGATGGGACAGCAGGTATGCTTAGAAATGGATGAAAGGTTTATGAAGGAGCTGGGCTCATTGGTTTTCTTTTAATGATCACTTACAGGACACAGAGCCATAGAAAGCATTCTGAACTCATGCAAATGTTACAAAGTACTAATGAAAATCAGCACATCTGTTGACTAATTGACCAAAACTATAGAAAAGGCAAGATTATCAAGGATCCTTTTTCAGCTTTCTCACAATGATGTAGCTCCCTCAAGTTACAAGTCAGGGATGTATTTTACTCACAACATCACACATCTTGCCTCATCCATCCCTCCACCTATTCTCTTCTTGTGTAAATACATCACCCAAGAGGAGAAACAACCAAACCAGTGCAAATAGCATGTCACAAACCCCATGTAAGTACTTTTGGAAAGAGGAGTAAGAGAGGCTGTCTCATTCTCTTTCACAGTATGTGAACATGGTCTTAGTAGATTTTGCCATCCTGCACTCTCTTCAGGATCTTATGTCTGAGTGCCTCTACATGCCCTGAAATTTCTCTTCATGAGCAGCCATTGCCTCTGGTTAGCATCTCTGCATGCATTTCTGTGGTACAGGTATCACCAAGAAAATTCTTCTGACAGCTGGAATAGGCTGTTCAGTTTCTAGCCCCTGGAGCTAACCCTCCCAGACTTTTTTATGACATAAGCATGGCTATTCTGCAAGTTTATTTTCTGGGTTTACAGTTTAAGTCTTCAGGGACATGTGCTACAGGTAACTTCCTGCATACATAAGGATGGGCTTTGCAGTTTGTTTCCAGACTCTATAAATCTTCACTCATATAGCCAGAGTTTATGCAGCAGTAAACAAAATAATGAAACCTTACCTTGTATTAATCCTGCTGCTCAGGGTCCTTGGATTTAGGTCCAGGATCTGTAGTCATTTTGAATCACAGAGGCTTTCTTTCCAGTCCACGTTAATATAATTCTTCCTCTCTCCCACAGTCCCTCCTTTGGAAATTATACATCTTATCCTCTGACTTACTCAGTTGCTTTCTGGTTTTAAAAGGAGAGCTGCAGGCTTGTCTGCCTTTGCACAGTAGGTGGAAATTCTCTGATCTGAGCCCCCTGCAACCTGCAGGATAGGAGAGAAAGATTCTTGATCCTCACCTGTCTGTTCCAGAGAGCTTCCACTAGGCTTAGTGAAGCCTCACAGCTGGCTCTGCTCATGGTCTGACAGGAATGCAGTGTACCCTCAGCTACGAAAACCTTACTGCTGCTACAGTAGTCCATCACTCAGCCACTTCTTAATATCTGCAGGAATCTATTATGGGGATGGAGATGAATTCCACAAATCATTCCAACCCTCTGACATTTTCATCCCAGCTCAAGTCTGCGAATATATTGTAGATGAGGAGGTCTTAAATTGTCCACAGGATAATGCAAACTGAATCATTATCTAACTCTGAATGGGAAACAAAACAAATTGCTTCTTGACTTATGTCACAATATACCCCCTCAAAGGGGAAGAATTTTCCAACATTATAAGATTTTACTTTACAACCTTGAAGTCTTTACATATGGGATTTAGTTAAATGGACCACAAAATAGCTCAGCATACACTAAGCTTTCTAATCTGGAATCCCATTTTATTCAGCATTTGTTAAAACATTTTATTTTGAGTAAATGGCCCAGAATTTGGGTGTTGGTTTCTTTTTTTGCTACTACACAGTCTCAAGCTGTGCCAGGGGAGGTTTAGGCTGGATGTTAGGAAGAAGTTCTTCACGGAAAGAGAGATTTGCCATTGCACCAGGGAGGTGGTGGAGTCACCATCACTGGAGGTGCTTAGGAAGAGACTGGATGGAGTGCTTGGTGTCATAGTTTACTTGATTAGATGGTGTTGGGTGATAGGTTGGACTTGATGATCTCAAAGGTCTTTTGCAACCTGGTTTATTCTAGTCTAGTCTAGTCTATACTGCTAGAATGTTGAAATGCCCAGTCTCACAGCCTGACACACTATTGCTAGATGTGCTTTAAAATATCATAGAATCAATAAGGTTGGAAAAGACCTCAGAGATCATCAAGTCCAAGCTGTCTCCCAACACCTCATAACTAACTAAACCATGGCTTCAAGTGCCATGTCCAAAACCCTCTTGAACACCTCCAGGGATGGGAACTCCACCACCTCCCTGGGCAGCACATTCCAATTGCAAATAACTCTTTCTGTGAAGAACTTTCTCCTCACCTCCAGCCTAAACCTCCCCTGGTGCAGCTTGAGACTGTATCCTCTTGTTCTGGTGCTGGTTGCCTGGGAGAAGAGACCAGCCCCCACCTGGCTACAACCTCCCTTCAAGTAGCTGTAGAGAGCAATAAGGTCTCCCCTGAGTCTCCTCTTCTCCAGGCTAAACAATCCCAGCTCCCTCAGCCTCTCCTCATAGGACTTATGCTCAAGACCTCTCCCCAGCCTCATTGCCCTTCTCTGGACATATTCAAGTGTCTCAATATCCTTCTTAAAATGAGGAGCCCAGAAGTGGACACAGTACTCAAGTCCTGCTTCAGGACCATATAGAGCTAAAATAACCTCCTATACTTCCTTTCACAGCATAGTGAATTGTGAAGGTGTACTAAAAGTACAACCTTGGGGTTTATTTGTTTGGGTTGGTTTGTTTGTTTGATTAGCAAATAGTATTGAATGCCACAGTCCAATCTATGTAGTGCTACAAAGTAGCTGCAGCTCTAACACAACAATGCCATTACTTCAAGAGCAAGGCAGGGGGAGCAAGCTAACTGCAAAACAGAAATTGCTACATGAAAGACCTAACAATAATAGAAGAATGTCAAAATTAAATGCTGTTTAAACACCAATCAGAGCTAAAAGGGTTCTTTAAGTGTACACTCTTTACTGACAAGGCATTTTAAGGTGTTTTATTCTGTAGCCAGCAGTCTTTCCTAGCCCTGAAGTATTTTCATGATTTCAGTGCACTTTTTCTCAAGACTTGGGCCCAATTTCAGCAAAGCACTTAGGATATCTTTAACTCTGTCCTGACTCAGCAAAGCATTTCAGCACATGCTTAAGCTCCCTTGAATAACATAAAAATTGAGATCAAACAATCCCTTGCAGCAAAAAGGAAAGATCTAGGTCTGAACTTCCCTAAAGTTTGTGACCTGTGTAGTGAAAGGTACCAGAGCAGGAAGAACCTGACATTTTATATCATAGAATCAATAAGGTTGGAAATGATCTCAAAGATCACCAAGTCCAACCTGTCACCCAACACCTCATGACTACTAAACCATGGCACCAAGTGCCACATCCAGTCCCCTCTTGAACACCTCCAGGGATGGGGACTCCACCACCTCCCTGGGCAGCACATTCCAATGGCTAACAACTCTGTGAAGAGCTTTCTCCTCACCTCCAGCCTAAACCTCCCCTGGCACAGCTTGGGACTGTGTCCTCTTGTTCTGCTGCTGGTTATATCACATCAACTTTCTCCATAAATGCTTGATGCCAAATTCTATGGTTTGGGGATTTTTTTTCCTTACAATTTTTCTCACAGGAAAGGATTTATTTCATATGCTCCTGGACTTAAAACTATTATAAAAGATGCTCTGTGGAACCTTCTTAATGTTTACTGTTATGAAAAACAAGAAAGAAAGCTAAATCAGTGGAAAATTTTATATGTTCCAAAACCACTTGCTGAGTGCTCTTAATGTCATACTGTTCCCCAGTCTCATGAGAGCTGACAGATCTTAGAATGAGGGAGAAAAATAATTGCTTCAGAATCACTGAAGTCATAATTACGTTTCCTTCAGTTTCCAGGAAGCTCTAGTGAGCTGCAGCAAAACAGGAAACCCCCTGAAACCAATCAAAATTCTCATTTCACAGATGAGTCCTAAAATATCTATATGAAATTGGACACTCTGAAGAGCACTTGGGCTACACAAACCCAAAGCTGCAGCTGTTGTTATGATTAAGCCCATTGAGTCAGCCAAACCACTGAGTCCCAAACTTCTGTCCTCTCAGTTTTTGCTGTATTTCTCCTCCTTGGTCTGTACTACAGTTGCCACCCAAGGTAGGAAGCTATCAAGAAAATATAATCACAGAATCACAGAATCACCAAGGTTGGGAAAGACCTCAAAGATCATCAAGTCCAGCCTGTCACCACAGACCTCATGACTAAACCATGGCTCCAAGTGCCACGTCCAATCCCCTCTTGAACACCTCCAGGGATGGTGACTTCACCACTTCCCTGGGCAGCACATTCCAATTGCTATCGACTCTCTCTGGGAAGAACTTTCTCCTCACCTCCAGCCTAAACTTCTCCTGGCACAGCTTGAACCTATGTCCTCTTGTTCTGTTGCTGGTTGCCTGGGAGAAGAGACCAACCCCATCCTGGCTACAGTCACCCTTCAGGTAGTTGTAGACAGCAACTATTTAATGCCAGCTTGCTCTCTGCCTCCACCACGTTCCCATATTTCTGAGGCATATTCAGCTTCTCCATAGGCCTCCATTTAGACCACCTTGAAGTAAAATTGCAGCTATTTTAACCTACACTGTTTCTAGAACTTCCTTTTAGCACCAAATTCCAAGTGTTAAACCCTTTGGTGTTCGTTATTAATAGCTAATCTGACCTTGTTTGCACAGTGTGAAAGCTGCTGGAGAAACTGATGACAACTGTGAAGGTTTTATTTTAACATGCAGTAGCGAAGGGTTCACCTGAACTGAGAGTCCAAAGGAACATGCAACATCCAACCGCTGCTAGTAGCATGAAAATGATTGTTCTGAGTAACTAAACAAAGCAGTCCAAGAAGAGAAAATCATGCTGGGTTTTTTTTCTTCTTTTTTATTTTTCAGAACCACACAAGAAAGAAAAAGTGATGGAAACTGGTGAATATTCTCAGCCTTTTATCTTACTTTTCAACTACCCTAATGTTTTTACATCAATTCATGTCAGAAGCCAATGTTTGGGGGTTTGTTCCTTTGTTTGTTTTCACAGCCAAAACAGCAAAGAAAGAAGTAAAAGTACATGGTAAGAACTATGGAAAACAGTAAGTTTCAGAGTCGTTTGTTTGATTTGATGTTAAGTAAATACAGGATTAGGCAAAAGGATCAAAATGACCCCAAAGAAAGTCAGAGATAATGGTCTTTAGGCTTAATCAAAGTTACTTCAGCAAAGGAACAACTATGGAAGAGACAAGAAGCCACTGGTCATCCAGACCTGAGTTCAAGTGTTGTTGAGAAGAGCAAGGAGGGTGAGAATTTTTTAGTTCAGTTTTCTAAAGGTTAATCAAGAATGGGGGCCTGCTTGGAAGTGGATGGAGAACAAAACACTGAACAGGAGCGTCAGAGATTGTGAAGGGGAGGAAAAGTGTGGGTTGGTTTATTTTGTTTTAATTCCAGGCTCCCATGATTTTTGTTGCTGGAGCTGGGTGAGGTTCTCAGCCCTGACTAGAATCTACTTCTCCAATTTATCCAAATTTGGGAGAGCATAAGGATTTTCAACTCCTTCTACAGCCAGGCAGGATGACTCATTCATCAGATGACTCTGTTTTCTCAGATATAAATTCTGAGCAAAAAATACCCACAGCAGACAGTTAATTTATAGAAAAATAAACCCATCCTTTCACTGTTTTCCATAGCATGAAAATCTGTCACATTGCTTCAGAGTGAAGGTGTGAATAATGAAGAAAGAGCAATGTGGTAGTTCCATTTACTTGGATTCATGATAATATATATTATTATTGCTGCTACATATGATTGAATTTGATTTGGTTATGATGACTTATAAACAAATTAAAGGGAGGAGGACATGTTCAAGGAAGGCTTTTCAAAGTGGATCTTCCCCTGTATCGATGCTAGAAGAGTTCTCTGCTTTTAGCTTTCAATAAAAGATACAACAGTTAATGTAAAGCCTCTAAGTTCCCCAGGTTGCTGACATTTTTTGTCTCCTACCCCCCAACAATGTTTGATGTGTGCCCATTCTGAAACCTGGCTTTACTCCTTCACTCCTCCTTATTACTTATAAATAATGGAGCTGTTGAAGCTCCATATATGTTACCTATTGACCTTGTTTTCCAGTGGTTTTAATCTGTAGGTTAATTAGTCACCTGCCATTAGACTATCCAAACAAGCAGCATATGTGTGTATGTATTTCTCTGCATTAACAAAATGAGCACCTGCTCCACATAGCTAAGTGGCCATGAACCAAGCAAAGAGGTGCTAGGAACACTCTTAATTTCCTTATGCTTTTGCAAACCATTCTTTCCTGGAATGTTTTCTTTTCTTTTACAGCCTCTGGGGAAACTCAGAAGTCAAGAGGTGGGTAACTTTAGTGTTTTAAATTGAAATGGAATTGCTGCTGTTGTTAACTAGGCTGTAAATGAAAATGCTTTCTGTGACAAATGTGCTAGCATGCGTGGCTTAGGCAAACCAAAGCTGGCCTTTGAAAGTATAATGGCTCTATCATAGTATCATTCAGGGTTGAAAGGGACCACAAGGATCATCTAGTTCCAACCCCCCTGCCATGGGCAGGGACACCCCACACTAGATCAGGCTGGCCAGAGCCTCATCCAGCCTGGTCTTAAACACCTCCAGGGATGGGGCCTCGACCACCTCCCTGGACAACCCATTCCAGGGTTTCACCTGCAGCACCTCAAAGCACCTCTAGGAAACAGGTGTCTTGTCCCTGAATTGTCCATGGACTAACAAAATATGATTCTCCAGATACATTAGATGCAGTTTCTCACCCTTATTCAAACCGTTAGTGTTTTGTGAAAGGCATACAGGAGAAATAGTCAATCTTCTGTAGAGCCATGACACAAAGTATTATTTGTCTTTACTACCATTCCATCTGCAGCAAAATATCAGTGACTGAATTGTTTTCTTTACTGAGTCCAGGAAGTTTTGCAGGGAGGTCCAGTGAAACAGTTTCTGCCTTCCTTTCATATGAGAACTGCTGATGGCAGAAGGTGTGGGAGCTCCAAAGGCTGTTCCTTTCCAGAGGCACGGAGATCTGGGTCTGGGGAGAAACACTAAGGACTTCAGTTCAAGCTGAGCAAATATTTAATTGTTCATGACAGTGCCTGACCTTTTACACATACACAATACAAGATACTGGCTCTGAATCACTGTTCAGAACACCACAGGTGCCAGTTGGATCCAAGACACAAATGGAAGATAGAATGGCAAGTTACAAACTGCACTTCACTCTCACATCATATTGCTTTATAAAGATTCCCTTTCAAACAAATGAGACTGAATGTATCAACTGCTCAGACTTTTGGACTGGGGGTTCTGAGCTGTCTACCTCAAGTCAAAGGCAGGGAAAAGAGAATTTCCAGTTTTTAATACCATGCTATCAGTCAAACATCATCTTTTACTTTAGAGTTTGCCTCTGAAGCCTCATTCACACTACCCAGCAAATACTGGCACAAATAGTCAGGCTGAATTGCAAGGCAGCAGGGTGCTTTTCTGGAGCATGAGGAAGGGCTGCAGAATCACAGCTGTGGAGATTAATGTAAGGAAATCAAAGCTGATACATTATTCCCTTTATTGGACGTTTTTAAGTTCCCCCCTTCATGGGCTAAATTCATAATGCTGTCATTGCTCTGCAGCTAATTGTATTGAGCAAAACAGAAACCAAAGTAATTTAAGCATTTGTTCTCTTTATACTCCCACTAGGCAAAACACAGAAACTAGAGGGGGGGAAAAGATTTATGTTGAGTTAAGCTTTTCCATTTTTAGCAGATTCTGGACAGCCAAAACTGAAAATAAAGGTAGACTTGCTGCTATGGCTGATTGAATAAAGCTTTCCACGAGTGCTTGAAGCCTCAAAGCAAATATTTTTAACGTATTATTATTTCTTCTCCAATGCTGTATTATGCATATGAAGTCAGCTCAACATCTGTGAGCCCATTGCTGCCAAGTCTGTGTCCACCAGGGTCTGAAACGAAGCGAAGCAGCTGTTTCTTGCAGCTTAGGACTCTTTCTGCAAACCTGGAAGTTTTCTTTGGCCACTGTAGGGAAATGTTGTCATCTACCTTTTGAAATTGTTATTCCCACTCATTATAGTTTCCTTTTTGTTAGAGCTTACCTTGTTTAGGTCACTTGTAAAGTTGAGAAACAGAATTAGCAGGGGATCTGAAACTACAGAGCTTTTACCTCCTTGCTTTGTTGCTGTGAGTAGCCTCAGATTTTTCTAGTGGATACTGCATTTCATATTGATTCAGGTAAGAAGCAAAGATTTGTATATGTAATAGGCCTTCAGCGTGTCTGCAGCATTATGCAGGATGGAAGCAAGCTCTTCCTATGATCTGTTCAATTAAGGGGTACTTAAAGAAAATATATAACAGGTTCATAGTTCAGTAAGGGTAAACAGAAATGATAAGTTCCTGTTATATAAAACAGGAGTGCTGTTATCTCTGTTGTCAAAAGAGCATCTTCCCAACTGAAAATGTTGGTCTCAGCCCTCTTTGTTTTCCAATGGGATTAACCTAATGTTGGACCTGGAATTATTCTCCACTATTTAATTAAATAACAGCTTTCATAGTATCATAGTATCGGTCAGGGTTGGAAGGGACCACAAAGATCATCTAGTTCTAACCCCCCTGCCATGGGCAGGGACACCCCACACTAGATCAGCCTGGCCAGAGCCTCATCCAGCCTGGTCTTAAACACCTCCAGGGACGGGGCCTCAACCACCTCCCTGGACAACCCATTCCAGGGTTTCACCACTCTCATGGGGAAGAACTTCTTCTTCACGTCCAGCCTGAATCTCCCCACCTCCAGCTTCATTCCATTCCATTCCAGCTTTGCTTTAATCAGCCTCCAATCTCTGCTAAACAGAAATAACTGATATTAGCTCTGGAGTAATTGTTAATTTCTGAACCATCACTTGTTAACAAGTGCTCTAAATTTAACTTTACATTGCTAATATTGAAACTCAAACATACCCTGTATTCCAGGGGGGAAAATGATATTTATATTGAAATGTTGCAGCTGTTCCTTTTGCACCTTGGTAAGAGCTACAAAGGAATGTTGTCATTGTCTTTCAAATATATCTATTTTTTCACCATGGCAGACAAATTCTAGTAGTGTTTCATAGCTATACCTTTCACTAAGTCTGAACAAAATCATTGCTTTTCAATCTGTATTTGTTCTTTATTTACTTGTTCCTCATTTTTCTGCTATTAATCCAATTAAGACTTAGGCAGCTCTCAGGGTGCAGTGTGGTTTCCAATATTCTATTCAGCAGCTGTTGGCAAACTGTAACAGTTTTAAGTATATTCATGGAAGGCAAACGGTCCTGTTCCAAAAGCTAGTGAGGCTTTAGATGAAATTTTCTCTTTTGCTGTGTATCAAAAACACTGTGCTGGCACAGAAGGAGGTGTGGGTTATTCTCACTAGCTTGTACTTCTGCTGATCTACCAGGATCATATGAAGCTTTGTTGCATCTACTCACAAAAGGGTCTGTAAGTGCCACTGTGGCAGGGAATTTGTTTTCATTTCCTCATGTGACAGAACAGTTCCTAAGCCTTATGAGGAGAGGCTGAGGGAGCTGGGGTTGCTTGGCCTGAAGAAGAGGAGGCTCAGGGCAGACTTTATTGCTGTCTACAACTACCTGAAGGGAGGTTGTGGCTAGGTGGGGGTTTCTTCTCCCAGGTTTCTTCTCCCCGGTTTCTTCTCCCAGGCAACCGCCAAAAGGACACGGTCTCAAACTGCACCAGGGGAGGTTTAGGCTGGATGTTAGGAAGAAGTTCTTCATAGAAAGAGAGATTTGCCATTGGAATGTGCTGCCCAGGGAGGTGGTGGTGTCACCATCACTGGAGGGGTTTAGAAAGAGACTTAATGGGGTGCTTGGTGCCATGGTTTAGTTGATAAGAGAGTGTTAGATGAAAGGTTGGACAAGATGATCTCAAAGGTCTTTTCCAACCTAGTTTGCTCTAGTCTAGCCTAGTCTAGTCTCTTCTAACCCATAACAGATTCTTCTTAGGTTCATGATTTCTTGGTATTAGTGATGTTGCCACAAGCAGCTCCTGCCTCTGACCTCAGGGTTCAGTGAGTGAAATGCTTGTTGTCTCAAGTCGGACTGATTTCCTTCAGCTTTCCTTCACACTGAGCAAACAACTCAAAATAGCTTTAAAACCAGTGACATTTCAGAATGCATATTTCTGATGGGGATGCTCATTATGCAACCTGACTCTCTTGGGGATAAAAATATTCTGACAAATTTGATTGTAGCCTACAACTATTGAGACTGCAGCAATATTTGACTGATGAATTGCTCTCCTGGTGACTTTCAGTGCAAACCAGCGCCTGCTAAACTCTCTCTGACTTGATTCCAAAGAGCGTATGATGGAGTTAGTGAAACAATTATCTCAGAAATCATTCATTTGATTGACATTATGCCAAGTTGTCAAGAATTTTCTTGAGAAATGACAAAATAGAAATGGGAATCAAGACTTCATTTACTTCATCTGCTGGTTGGGGTTTTTTCCACTATCATTTACTGGGGGGAAAAAAATTAATCCCTGACAAATTTCTACTTTTACCTTTATGTGCATTTATTTTGTATTTTTCTTATTTCAGGCAGGGATTGTTGATGGGTTGGGTTGGGTTTGGTTGGGTTGGGTTTGGTTTGGTTTAGTTTCCAGGGTGGGCTGCAGGCTGTTGGGGTTTTTTGATGCCTGATGTCATTCTGCTGAGGAGAAAACTATGATATATTTTAATACATCTGTGTTACCTCACTCATATGACTGGAGAATCAGCTTTTCCAATCAGGAACACTTGCAAGGGGACTATTTCTTTGCAAAAAGTTCACCTTTCAGGCTGCTACTTAATGTGGCAAGGACTTTGAAAATGCTCAGTGGAAAGCATGAAGTCTTGAGCTACTTGGAAAACTTGCTGGTAAAGTCTGAAAGGATTCCTTCCTGCACCTCCCCTGCTTAGAACATTGAATCCTTACCATGGAGCCACAAACAAATAATCTCTGACCCTTTTCTTTCAAACTGTGCAAATCAGTTTAGGAGCTGTGCAGGCTGAAGCTTGTGAATTATCAGTTGAATATGTACTAGCCATCCTGAACTGGGCTCCTACAACTGTTTCTCCTGGCATCAGTAAAGGTCTAACAAGCCTGCTGCACAAATGGTCTCTTCTTTTTTAAGATCAGTACCAAATACTGATTATGTGATCATGCACTGGGAGAAAAAAGGATATCTCACTGTTGCAAATCTTTGAAATCATTTGCCTCAAGTAATCTGTAGGCATTTCAGAAAAGCTTTTCCTCTTGAAGCAATGATTCTGACTAGAAATCCTACATAAGTCTTTTGTTTGTTTGTTTTTTTCAGCAGTACCTGAAAGAAAGGAAGTAAAAGCAACAAAGGCAGCAGAGCAAGGTAAAAGGAAAACAAAGGAAGCATGTTGGCATTAACTCCCTTAAAAAACAATGGCATAGAAAAGTGAAACCTCTGTCAACTGGATGACAGCTACCATTTGCAATAAAGTATAAGACACATTTACCAATGTAGCTTGGGCCAGCCAAGCTGTTATTGCTTTTGCTCCAGTTTCTCAGCTTTAGCTTTACCCAATATTACTCCAGTCAGAGCAAGCAACCTTTAGCAGCTGTCAGCTGCTTGTTACTTGTCATGGAAATGCTGGAATTAGATGGCCTTGGCCTAGATTTTAGTCACTGTGAGTCTGGGTGTCTTCACGCTATTTGCCATTGGTATGCAAGTGCTCTCCCAGCCATCTGCACTGCTCCCCTCCTGACTGTGCCATGCAGCAGTGAGGTGGTGTTTCCTGTAAGATTTGTCTCTTCTCCAATGTGCCACCAGTAGATGGGACTTCCTCTAAGAGAGACACTGATGTGATGGAGAGAGTCCAGGGAAGGGCAGTGAAGGTGGTGTGGGGTCTGGAGACCAATTCTGGTGAGGTGCTGCATGTAATATTTTTAGCTGTTAAAAGGAGAGCAAGAAGGCAGAGAACTCACAGAAGTGTCTGGAAGAAGACAGCGCTTTAACTTTTTGCCCTACCTGTTTGAAAAATGCCATGAGCAAGTGTCAGACAATTGCCAGGGTGTTACTGCCTGTTATTAAGGTGACTGAGAATTAACAGAAATGAGGAAAAGGCAAAGAGGTTTTTTTCTGTTGCTATCCAACTAAGAAAGGAGTAAATTGCCATCATTTAAGGCAAGTCTTATGGGACTGGAACAGGGGGGATACATTCTTGTTGCACATCTGCAAGGTGGGAACCATAAACTTCTTTCACAAACACTTTTCAGGCAGCAGTGGAGAGGAAATCACTTTCAAGATACTTTAGGACAATGTGTATTTAAATATTAATTTTAGCAGTATATTTAAATGCCATATATTTATATGTATTCTTATATTTAATTGCTATATTTACATGATTTCTTACATGAACTTGTATTCTAAAATTTCTTTTTTTTCTTTTCTCATTTTTGTTTCCATTATCTTCTCTTCCCTCAGATAAACCAAAGATGAAACAAGGAAGTATGCTATAGTTTTACCTCTTGCTTCTCCCTATAACTGGTAAAGCAATGTCAGATCTATACATGAAGAGAGACCAAAACAAAAGTATGAAAGCTCCTGCTGGTAGTCAGGATTGTAGAATGTGGTGGATCAGACAGACCTGAACTGACAGAACAAAGCAGATAATAGTAACAATGGAAACAACGAGCAAATCTAGTAACTGACACAAAGCTCTTGTCATGGGGTTTGTGTTACAGGTTATGACTTTGTCAAGTTATGACAAACTCTTGAACAGGCCTTAGTAAGTTCAGTCCTACAGAATATGGCCACTGCTTATTTACACTTTCATTTCCCATTTCCAGGTCAGTCTTGGGTACTTGTGTTTTAATTCCCCATCAGCACCTGTGTCATTTGCCACATCATCCTAAAAACCATTTTTCTTCTGGAAATGACAACTACCTCTGAAATACTTTCCCAAAGGCTTCCTCCGTTGGGGAGCATGTGGGAATTCAAGTTTTGTCAGTTATGACTCTGGTTTTTCAGTTCAGAATTCTTTAATTTATTGTTTTTTGAGGTTACATCTTCTGCAGCAGCTTGGGTAGCTAAGCTCTTAACAACGGAGGGGCACAACAACTTTTAAGGCTTTCTTCCAGGCAGACTCCTGAAAGTAAAGGGTTTCTATTGTGCAGTAAATACTTTATCATGGCAAAAGTGGAGTATTTTAGTAGCTAGCTTGTGTTCTTGCATGAATCACAGAATCTTTATTTGAGTGATGAATAAAAAGAGAGTAACATAAAAAGAGAAAGGTCTGTGTCACAATTCTCCAGACTTCTTGGGGATTTTTCACGACTTGAGGACAGAAGGATAAGTTTCTCAGTCTTCTCACTGAATCTTACCTCTGTCAGCACAGATTTGATATTGACTTTTTATTAGGACCATGAGAGGTATATACTTACACTGTATATATTTCACAGACAGCTGCAGGTAATTGTTTTCTCACTTTGAAGATGAGTGACTGAATCACAAACTGTTAAGTACAAAACTCAAAGGTAGAAGCGGGAGAGCAAGGGTAGCTTCGGAAACGGATGTCTGAGGTGTAGCAAGGAGGGAAGAAAACAACTTTGTTCCAACAAAATTACAATCTTGACCTTGTTCAACAAATTCCTGTCCCATGTTTTCTCATTTAAAAATTACATTGTCTGGAAGTATTGATGTTTTGGAAGCACAATGTAGAAGGAGAAAAATAATGAAACATTTATCCCTTGACGTCAGCCTCAGTAGAGGGGAAGTTTCAATGTCAAGAGTAAATTAAGTTTTTCCACTTGATGGCTGCTTCTACCTCAAAATTTCATTATTTCTGGATTTCTTCAACTCAGATTCCCCATGAACTCAATTTGTTTTACACAATGCTGAATACTAAATCGTGAAGAAGAAGTCTTACTGGTACCATAATAAATTAATATTGGACACTTTCCATCCCTTTATAACCAAACCAAGAGCTTGTGAACTGTGTGTGCTTAAGGCAGTAAACAATTATCACTGCAGCTACCTAGTGTAGCTACTGCAGGCTTCATATCTAAACTCCTCAGTAGGAGTCTTGACCTCTTATGCTATGTGTAACACCAAGAAAAATCTTCTAACACAGTTCTTTAAGATCTTGTGGCACTAAGTTGCTGCAGATTTTCTCAATAGAAAGAATTTTTTCCTCACATGTGATGGAGAATGTTGTATGCTGGGTTTTTCTTTCCCCAGAAATATACTTGTTAGTTAGTATTTCTCAGATAACATGTATAAACCAGTATAACCAATAGTCAGATGGTGAAAACATTCACCTGACATGCATGAATTCAAACTCCAAGTCTCTGTTCCTTCTGACAAGCTTGTTTGGGGATATCTGGGACAGTGTGATCTGTCCTTTACACTCTTATGTGCAAGTTTTGGAGACCTTGGTTTTATCAGCCCAGATGATGCTCTCACATTTTGTCTTAAACAGAATCCTTGGTTTAAATTATTTCTTACCATTTTGGAGGGCACTTCCCTTCCTCATGCAGTATCAACCAAGAATGGTGTGGCCTTAGTCATCCTCACCACACTGAAGAATAAAAAGAACTCTTCATCCTCCCATTTTTATATTGCACTCTCAATCTGATGTGCACCTGGCCCTCAGAAAAGAATACATTCAATAAGGAGATCCTTGGACTTGCTTACTGAGAATGGACAGTCCCAGACCAGGGAAGAAGGCACAGCCAGATCTGATTAGTCATAACTGGCAAAGAGTCAGTTTTGCCTTTTCTGGTTAAGAAAGTAGAAAAACTATTAAGTTGAAGATTGCAAACTTTGTAAGTTTCATAGTCAAATTGATAAAACATTTTGTGGCATGAACTCTCTGAACAGAAACAGGTGAATTAATTGCAGCTCTTCCAACCATTTTATTTGTTTGCAATTTCTAATATACAGTTGCAGTCTCTCGTATGATCTAGATGCTTCATTCCCTCTCATAATTAAAACTCATCATTTCACTCAGCTGTGGATTCTGACTCTCACTTTATCGCTGTGATTGCTTCTTTTACAGATCCTGGAAAAGAGAGAGAGTTGAAATCTCCACCTCCTACAAAAGATAAAGGTAACGTGGCTGGGCAAAATTGTATAAACTCCTAAGATCAATGTGCATAAAGAGAATAAACCCAAAACCAACAGCCCTGCTTTGGCCATTTTGCTTTTGCAGTGTAGCTTACTTAGGAATCTATAAGCATAATACAATCTCAGAAATTTTGTGATAAACTTTAATACCCATTACCTGGATCAGAAGTGCAAACTGAGCCTTGGTGAGATGAAGCATCCCTATGAAACCATAGGAGTCCAAACTCAGGAAGACTGGCTAAAGTTTGTTATTACCACCTGCAAAGTGAAATAGGGTCTGAGTGATCGTCTTTTTTTTGTTTCATCATACTTAAGAACAGTTCCTGGCTTCACTTTGTGGGCATGCTAAAACCGAAGGAAAGCAGTTTTGCACTACACATTTAATTGGTGTAATGGCTCAGTTAGAAACCAGCAGTTATTCACCCACTCATTATCCCAGAGGTATTAGGTGTTAACCTTTTATCACTCTGCCTTAAAGCTTAATGATTTTTTTTCATTTACAGAGCATGCTAAAGAAAAGGAAGGAAAGAATCCTACATCTTTAAAAGAGAAAGGTAAGAATGCACAAGAGAATGTGAAAGTTGCTGAAAGCCCCACAAAGAGTTAATTTTAAAACAATCACTAGAAATCTTTCTCATTGTAAATCTTAACCAACATGTAACAGGTTGAAATGTTCTACAAGATTTACAGTAGGAAAAAGAGGGGGATAGGATAGGATAGGTGTGACATCCTTGGATGTGAATTGTCATGAGTTCCCAAAGTGTGATTTTAAGATAGGATAGGATAGGATTAAATAGGATGGGATGGGATAGGATAGGATAGGGTAGGATAGGATAGGAATAGAATAGGATAGGAATGGGAATAGGAATAGAATAGAATAGAATAGAATAGAATAGAATAGAATAGAATAGAATAGAATAGAATAGAATAGAATAGAATAGAATTAACCAGGTTGGAAAAGACCTTTGAGATCATCAAGTTCAACCTATCACCCAACACCATCTAATCAACTAAATCATGGCACCAAGTGCCTCATCCAGTCTCTTCCTAAACACATCCTATGATGGTGACTCCACCACCTCCTTGAGCAGCCTATTCCAATGGGCAAAATAGGACATAACAGAATGTGGTAAGCCAATTAATGTTCAGAAGTCTCAAAATTACTTAAATAGATATCACAAAACCACTCTGAGTAATGGTTAAGAACTTTCCTATGAACTTGCACTTCTGAGCAGTGCAAAATGTTTAATTGGAGAAAGTGAACAAAGTCTGAACTGAATGCTTGCATAAATCTGTGAACACAACAGGACTAAAGTAAAGTTTAGGAGCATATGTGTGGGTAATGTGATTTCTGGACTACAGAAGCTATTAGTTAAAACCAGTCAGCCACCTGCAACATGAGTGTTAGTCTGAATCTTCCTTTGTTTCCTTGTTAATTCTCTACTAGTTCCCATGCCTTGTTGAATCTGGTCAGAGTAGATGGTGAACTCAGCTGAATTTCCTTTCATCCCTTATTTTGCTGAATACTTTTTTGCTCCCCACCTTTCTAAAAGTAGCTGTGTTTGAAAGGAGAACTGATTTATGGATAAGACTTACCTGACATGTTATCTAGGTTCTTTAGGATAAAAAGATCTCCCATACAGGCAGATATATTAGCATTCATTCTGAATTAGACCCATTTTATGCTATTTCAAACAAAGAACTGAATGAAGCATTTAGTTTAACCACTGTACACAAGGAGGAATAATCTTATTGCTAGACTTACATTCAAAATCCTGGAAGCTGTGTTCATTCTTCACTCTTGTTTAACTGGACAAACACTAACTGACCACTCCCTCATGCACAAATCAAAATGAAATTACAATAATATGCAAATTCTGTGGTTTACTCTGGAGGTGCTCCCTGGAAGGGAAGGAGGACTGGTGATCCTAGTATCTGTGGCTCAGAGGGTGGGGAAGTACACTCTGGAAAGTGTCCTCCACTGGTAGCTGCATTCAGAAGTTCTTAAGGTCAAGTGATGAACCTGCTTTAGGAGCTACAAATCACAGGAAAACACAGGGAGAGCTGCTGCATGTATGGCAAAGCAACCTCATGGGCATATGACAGCAAACCCACAAGGCCAAAGTATGTACCTGTGGATGTAACAGTGTCTGCAAAGGTGGCTGCTGATCTTTGAGATCACAAACGTTCACACAGAGTAAAATGGTCAGGTTGGACAGCTGTTGTCTCAAGACTTTCTCCATAGTCTATATAGAGACTCAAAAGGTTTCAGTCTTCACACTGCAAGTTTTCTCTCAGTCTCCTGAAGCTGTCTACCTGCCACTGTGAGGATCAGGCTCCTCATTTAGGTACCTGTCCCTGAAGAGTGTGATTTCTCCAACAGCTCCAGCCATCCTGGAGGTGAACCTTTTCTGTCAGAACTCACAAAGCCAGATGGATAATGTGGGATCCCTTCCTGGTACCATGGCAGCCAGGAGGATGATCAGAGTTGAACCTATTTTGGAAAGGAACTTCTTTTAGCTGGATCTGTTCTATTGAAGATTTGGTTCATTTTAATTTGGAATGAATGGCATCTTTTTTCCTAGATGCTTAGGTGCTATATCCTGTCAGATGGAGTGAAATTGGATCCACTCAACATCCTGCAAGCTGTGATACTCAAGCCACACACATTCATAAGCCCAGGAAATTATTTCCTCAGTTTGGGAAAAAACCCAGCTCCTCCTAAAATTCCCTAACATATATCTCAGAGCATATTGCTTAAAATGAATAATTAAACTACATATTAGTTGTTTATACACCATAATGTATGTGCTTTCCTGTGCTAGCTGACTCAGAATACATGCTTTCTGAAGGACTGAGGTAAAAAAATCAAGCTTCAGCCCACCAGAGAAAAGAGATTAATACTGTCTGACTTCACGAGGTTATGGATAAGGCCCTAACCATTTCTAATCCCGTGCCATTGCTCACATTTTCCCCTTCTCCTTTCCAGTTTCTTCCCTCTGTGAGGTCTCTACAGGCAACTTATCCTCTTGCATTTACTACTAGCACTATTGCACCTTAAAAAATACAAGGTGGTCACTAGAGAGGATGCAGGCAGGTGAAAGTCGAATCCATTTATGTTCACAAGGTTTCGTCTTAATTTTTAAGTATTTGTTCATTTTTCTTTGAAGTGTAAAAGGGTTGACCTATCTTCTAAGCCTCAAAAACTTAATTACCTCCCTACAGATTCTCTGAAAGGGAAAAACCCCAAGAATCCAGAAGGGTCAAAAGAAAAAGGTAAGTGAAGCTAAGAAATTCGTAACTGAATATCAGAACAGCTATTCAGTGCTAGAAATAGGTCTCGAGGTGAAATATGTGAGGATGGAAAACCAAAGCCAGCTTGGTTCACATTGAGATTATTTTAGCCACTATATTATTTTTAACAACATTTGTGCTGTGCAGACTCCTAGTAGGGTCCCTACCTGGGCTTCTTTTAAATGCAGGGATTTGATTTTGCATCCTGGGGAAGTGATAAAAGGTATTTTTATACCTTCTTCTGTTAGTCTGTCAAAAACAAGTTGTCTAAATCCCATAGTGGGGACGTTCCTTCAGGGAACTAAACTAAATCCATGTAGCTATGGATGAAGAATGTGGTTGACTGAGAATGAAACTGGCTGAGGCTACCAACAGATCTAGATGGTTGTGAGTGATGACTTAAGTCTGAATCCTTTCATCTGAAGGAGGCTGGCCTGCTCGCTGTGCACACACAAAGGTCTTGGACTGTTTGGTGGTGCCTGTTTGTTACAATGGGTCAGCTATTGAACATCAATACAATTAATTATAGGATTCATGGGCACTGGAGAGTAGAGAAACAGCTCCAAAATTTTAGGGAAACAGCAAAGGCTAGCACACCTCTGCATGATTCCTGAGCTATAATGGCACACCTGAGGTCCAAATTGTGTCAAAGTCCCTCTTTTTCAGAAAAAGAAATAAAAGCTGGAGAGATTCAGTGCAGCCCAAATTATGGCTGCCATTATGCAGAGCGCTGAAAGTACAGCACTTCTGGAAGGAATATAAAGCTATTCCTTCCAACTGAGGCAGGTCACAACTTGGGGGTCAGGATTCTCCTGTTTTTCACTGTTTGCATCCATGTGTCTCACTTGGGCACCACACCAAGATCACGGTTTGCCTTTTTCCTTTAGTTGTGCTTAGCCAACTTGTGGGTTTTCTTTTGTCCTTGACTTCTGCTTTGTCAGCTGCAAGAGAACTAGCACATGAATGTGGTTTTATTTCTCATCTCCTTTAATACTTTGTTATATTCTGCAGAAAAATTAGAGATGCAATTATCTTCTTGGACTACTCATTGTGACATAAAGTATATGAATATACAGTCAAAGGATGAGCAGCAGTCTTATTTTACATGCAGCTTGCCTGTGCTTTTAAAAGGCTATATATATGCAGGAAGTGAAATCCTGTTCACAGGCAATACCCATATGGCCTCTTTGATATTAGAAGAATAATGGAGGCCTGAATGAGTAACTGGTCCTTTTGTCACTCCAAAATAAAGACTCCCACTTACCTTTATCAGCAGCCTCTGACTTTCAAGACCAGTACCCCAGATATTTTAATTGTATCAGTTTGGAATTAACTTTATGCTTGGGTTCAGCAAAGGAAGAATCCATTGATGCCAACCGCTCTATAGAATCACTTTTCTCTTTGCAAGTCATTATTCTTCATTGCCTGCTTGAGAGACAGCTGAACAGCTTCCTCAAAATGCAAAGAACCTAATGACATGATGAAGACTTATTATTTTACACATCCAACTCTGAAAGGATGAATGAATGACCTCATTGTTTCATCCTATTCTTCATTTCCATGCTGTTACATCCATTTAATTATCTAATCCTCTTTTTTTTTTGCTCTCTACATATCAAATTGTTTGACTTGCTTGCTTTTCAGATGTCATCTTATTTCTCTAACCTGACTAGTGACAAATGTTAAATGCTTCTTTCTAGAGACTGGTAAAAGAAAAGATGTGAAGCCTCCAGCAGCCTTAAAGGAAAAAGGTAATGTCTTATCATTACGTGGTTGGGAAATAAGCAGTCGGGCTCATGAAAAGGTCTGCAGGAACCTCAGCGCAGTTTGGATGTGTTTTCAATTACAGGCTTTTGGTGAAAAGGAACTAAACCTAGCTTCTTCTAACTTAATAGACTTGATATATTGAATGGAGCAGCGTCTGACATGATTCAGATATAATAAAACCATAACTCTTATTGTGCTGTTCTTAGACTTCTGTCTGACCTGCGCAGCCAATAGGGCTGTGGGAATTCTGGTCTGTTCTGAGTGAATTAGTAACAGAGTTGTTACTGACAGGAGGAGAGGCTGAAATGACAGGCTGCACAGGAATGCCTTCAGTTGCAGAAACTTTGCCAGCTAATTTAGTGGGAATTATTTTTGGTTTGCATTTAAATCTTAGAGTTGAGCCTTTTGTTAAAATAAACAGGAAATTGAAGTCTTAACACCTCTTTTGCACTTTTGGTTCATCTGGTGTTCTGCATGATTGTTACAGTGCTGCTTGGCACAGTGTATACTTACATCACTATCTCCTTCCAATCTGTGTTTGATATCATTTCCAGACTCTTCAAAAGGAAAAGAAGTGAAGGCTTCAACTGTGCCTAAGGAAAAAGGTAACAATCTCAAGTTGAGCTGAGCCTTAGCATAAGATTCACTGGGGAAACTAAATCCCTTGCGCAAGTATTTCCAAATGAAATCCTAGTTTCCTCACTTAACCACCCAGAAATATCCTTGAATGCCATCCTTTGCTGCTAGAAATTCTTTTAACCTGGCTGATAATTGAGAGATATGTATGAGGCTACTCACCCAAGTTGTAGCAGCAGTACTTTATAGACCCCCCCCAAGTTACTCACCCAAGTTGCAGCAGCAGTACTTTATAGACCCCCCCAAATTATAAGAACTTATTTTCTTCTTTCTTAATTTTGTCTCTCTTTTTTTCCCCTTTTTTTAATGTTTAAACTTATCAAGTTACCTTTTGCTTTTATTCTACAAAAGACTTTATTTAATTGTGCTTTGCTCTGTTTACTTACATTGAATTATCAGCATTAGCCAGCAAATAAAAAAGCAGCTACAATTCCTAGCACCTCTTAAATATTAGGTATTTTTAGGCAGTGATAAAGCTGTAATTATGATTAACCAGCCACTTTCTTTCCTTCTTTCTTTTTATTTGTATTAGCTACATTCAAACAAAGCTTAGTTTTGCTTTTGCACTGTTTTGATATTCATTAAATACCACTTGCTTGTTAAGAAGCAGTCAGGTTAAATGTTTAAATACTTTAACATGCATAAGGATATGTAATAACTTCCTAGCTAGCAGTCCTCTGAGTCAGTCAGGATAGCTGAATGGAGTTGGCTCCAGATGTATCCCAGACCATGAGCATCACACTCAATATAAAGGGGAAGTTGCTGAGAAGGGAGATGTCTTCTGCTAGAGCTTCTTCCTTGGGTTCTCTTTCACCCTACTTCTCTTCCTTCTCCTGCTCTTCAGGAGTGATCCTGGATATTGTGACTACTGCACTTTGTATCTCTTGTACTGGCATTGGTATTGATTTAGCTATTTAGTTAAATCCATTTCAGCCCATGGGTCTTCTCTCCCTTTCCTGATTTCCTTCTCTGCTAGAGCAGGGTAGTCAGGTGACAGAACTGTTAGAGTTTAGCTCCAGATATGGGCTAGACATAGGCATGGCCCTTAAGTGATTGACCCTTGAGCTTCTGATTGATTTAGCTAAATTTTGTCTTCAGCTCTACAGCATTGCTCTTGATTCTGACTGGCTCTATAAGAACTTAAAATACTTGGATTAGATGCTGTGAGACACCTTTTTAGGTCTTATGCACCCCAGTTCTAAGTCTGCAAAGTGACAGTTCTGAACAGGACTGCAGATCCTTCAAAGCCCCTGAAGCAAAACTGCAACAACAGACAAACTCAACTTGAGTGGGAAGATCTTGGGTTGTATACATGTGTACAGTGACAACACCTTGGTGTCTATAATAAGATTCAGTCATTTCCCTGCCACCAAAGCTTGTGACACAGCCAATCTTATACAAGCTCACTTTGAAGGCAGCTCAGCTCAGCAGCTGCAGGTTCTAAAGAGTTGCTTCTGTCTGTTCTGTTCCATGTGACAGACCTTCATAAGCCGTTTCTTAGCTGCTGGGATTCGTACGAATGCAGCACTTCCAAAAGTGAACACAACTAACTCGGTGACACTGAATATGTATGACAAGACATTGACATTTTGTCAGAAGAGTGTAACCTCAATGAGTAAAGTGGCTTTAAGCATCCATGTGGGATGCTGTGCTTCACTCAACTTCCATCTTATCAATGATAAGTGACATCTTGCATAGATCAGGCCGATAGTGTGAAAAAAGCCTCTGTAGGGAAAAGTGCTCCAGAAATGTTGTGGTCATTGCCCTGTGCAAAGAAGTGCGAACAAAAGGTCACCTTCATGAGCACTGGTAAAGATTTTTTTAGCCAGCTGAAAGGGAGCTTCTTCAGTGGACATCTCAATTTAAACTAGCCAACCAAAAGATGTCTTGAGAAATAGCAGTGGTTTGATTAGGGAGGTGGTGGAGTCACCGTCCCTGGAGGTGTTCAAGAGGGGATTGGACGTGGCACTTGGTGCCATGGTCTAGTCATGAGGTCTGTGGTGACAGGTTGGGCTTAATGACCTTGAGGTCTCTTCCAACCTTGGTGATACTGTGATTAGCACATGCCACTTTAGAGAGGTTTGTCAAATCCAGTGCAAATTGCACTCACAGAAGTGACCACAGTGGAACCTCTTTGGTAAGATAAATTCACTGTTGAAATGTGAAAGTCACATTCACACAAGCTGGAGAGAGAACTACAACAGGAAATCCTGAAAGAAGAAGAACCCAAATGTAAGGTAGTTATATTAGCCATATAAAAATTGCAGTATCAACCTGTTCAAATGGTCCATCCCCTACAGAACATCATTACTGAGTGTTGCCAAAAAAGGAGTACTTCCAGAAATCATCAGAGCTTTAAAAGTCAGACACTGCAAAAGTGAGAGAGATATAAACAGCCAGACTAAGTCATAGTGGAAGGCATAAAATCCCTATTGTGAGCCAGTACTTCTCTCTAAAAGTAAAATCAATCTTAAAATCTTCACTAGACACTGAGAAAGAAAAGGAACAGAAATAACACACATAATATCAATGAAAACTGGTTTTATGAAAGGAAGGAAGGAGATGAACATTTTCATTCTAAAAAAAAGAGTTTATATAAATTAAAGATGAGGCATGCTTTGTGGCAAACTCTGGAGTGTCACCTTCTTGTGGTTTGATACTATATTACTATTGTATTTTAAGGAAAGCATCCAAGATAAATAAGTAGCACCTGCATATGTATGTGTAGAAACATACATGCAGGAGTCAAAACAGGTTTGTGAATGGAAGTGAGTCTACTGATAATCACTCAAGGTATTTATTGAAGGTAGGGACTGCTGCATGCTGGGACTCCTAGGACTCCATAGAATGCCCTGGGCTAGAAGGGACTTCCAGAAGTCATCTAGTCCAAACGCCCTACACTAAGCAGGGACACCCCCAACTAGATCAGGTTGTTCAGGGCCTCATCAAGCCTGACTTTGAATGTCTCCAGACAGTGCCTAGGCCACCTCCCTGAGTACCATATAGAATCATAGAATCAAAAAGGTTGGAAAAGACTTCAAAGATCATCAAGTCCAACCTGTCACCACAGACCTCATGACTACTAGACCATGGCACCAAGAGCCACGTCCAGTCCCCTCTTAAACACCTCCAGGGACGGTGACTCCACCACCTCCCTGGAGTTCCACCACTGTCAGAGTAATGAATTTCCTCCTAATGCCAAATCTACATCTACCCTGTTCTAGACATAAAAACACTCTGAAAAGCCCTCTGTATGCATATCTATGTAGAATAGACTAGACTAGACTAGAAAGAATAGACTAGACTAGAAAGAATAGACTAGACTAGACTAGAATAGAATAGAATTAACCAGGTTGGAAGAGACCTTTGAGATCAGCAAGTCCAACCTATCACCCAACACCATATAATCAACTAAACCATGGCACCAAGCACCCCATCCAGTCTCTTCCTAAGCACCACCATCTGCCTGGGCAGCACATTCCAATGGCTTATATACTTGCTTATGCAATAAACCAAAACTCTTGTTTCATAGTACTGTTTCACATTTCAGATCAGAAAGTAGGATTCTGTCTGAGACAATGTTCTCAGCAGCTGACAGATGGGGCTCCCTCTGGTTAATTGCCATTTTGTGGCCCAATTGCTCCTTTCTGCACAGATCCAGAACTGGGCAGGAGACTCCCTTGCCACAAACATTTTGGGCACTCTCTCTGAAAAGTGAGATTGACAGAGAAAGATTTGCACTTTCCAGTGCAGCAGAGATCTGATCCCTGACCTCTTGAGGTATTTTGCAACTTGTGCCTGTCTTTGGCAGTGTGCTTGAATTAATCCTCTTATGTCTCAGATATCAGGTATCAAGGACTTAGGGAGAAGTCAGGCTGCTCCTTAGCTGTCAGTGAGAGGCTGGAACAGACTCTACACACAGACAAAGGAGACTTGCTCAGGGATGTAATCAATTGCTTACCACCTCTACCCAGTGACTTTACAGTGTGCCTGATAATCCATGCAGTGTGAATCCTGATCATCTGAAGCAGAGGCTGCACACTTGTGTTGCTTTCATTCCAGAGAATGTGCTTGTGTAGTCTCAGTCAGTCATTATTGGTAATAAAGGCTCACTGTGAATTTTTAGGGAGTTACTTAGTGAATTAAAGTTTTCTTAGTAGGTCTGACAGCTGTGTCTTACTAATTAGGACAAAAGATAAAGTCAGGTTATGCAAGAGAGCTCAGCCACAAGATCTTCCTTGCCCATTAGTAACAAAACACATGAAGATGACTGAATAAGAGGTTTTTCTCAAAACCTGGGCCAGAGGTGGAAAAGGTCAGGAAAGATATTTCCAGCCACTGAATGAGATGCTTCAACTCATCAAAGGCTAAATTCCCCTCTCTGGTGCTCACTGTAGCAGATCTTTTAGCTATAGTTTCTCATCATGATTAACATTTCTGTTGACATGAATGAGAGAAATTCTGAACTCAAAAAAGATTAGGAGAGAAAGCATCTTTTAGGAGGTTCTGAGAAAGAAATCTCTTGTCATATGGTTCTTAAATATTTTAAAGCAGTACCTACTTGTTCAGCTATGAACAGATGGACAATTTATGGTGAGATGGGCAAAGACAGTATCAACTTAGTGGCTGCCAGCTGCTTTGCTGTAGCTGCCTGCAAGAGGTGGTTTTCACTTCAGCATAACTGTTCATATGCATTCTGTTATCACAGAGTACCTGACAAAAGGATGAGTCTGCATTTGTGCTTGTTTTACTACAATTTACATATCTACAACCAAAACCATGGGAGAATTTAGTCAAAATTTCCACCAGCTTTAGCCAAATCAGCTACTGTCTATCTGAGTGCCAGGATAAATACAATACTTTAAAGAAAATGGGTGAAATCATAATTAAAATCAAACAACCACCTCATTTCTGGGAAATCACACTGCAGAGATCGAGCCTGCAAGGTTGCTGCAAAAGGAAATTGTGTCTTAGTAATAAGTGTTTTGAACACCTTAAAATAATAAGCATAGCATTTATGGGGTGGTTTTAATAGGGTTTTGGAAAGTTCCAGCATAGGAATTACTGCAGAAACTAAATAAATGCTGCCTAAGAGGCAGAGTATTGAAGGAAATAAATATCTGATTAGGATCTGGGGAGATTCAGTCTGGATGTGAGGAGGAAGTTCTTCCCCATGAGAGTGGTGAAGCCCTGGAATGGGGTGTCCGGGGAGGTGATTGAGGCCCCGTCCCTGGAGGTGTTTAAGCCCAGGCTGGATGAGGCTCTGGCCAGCTTGATCTAGTGTGGGGTGTCCCTGCCCATGGCAGAGGGGGTGGAACTAGATGATCTTTGTGGTCCCTTCCAACCCTGACTGATACTATGATACCATGAAGTAGAAAGCAATTGTTTCATGCTCATCTTGCAGCCCACTTACAGTATAATTGCTTATGATTCCATGTCTGGTCTCATGTTATATTCCTTAATAGACAGGGAAAAAAATAGAAATAGTAATGTAATGAAACTTTCAGATGAGACAAATCAGTTAAAGGATTCAGGCTCAGAAAGGGCTGTGATACACTGAATTTGCAAGGGGAAGGGACAGCGTGATGGCAATGAAAATTTAGTGTCAATAAATGTAATATACTGGAGGGAAAGCTTTAAAGAATATGTTATCTCTGTATTAACTGTGTAAACTCAAGAGAGGACTCAAGTATTACTGCAGATAAATCAGCAGAGAACATTCCTCCATATGCAGATGCAGTAGGAAAAATGCATAGAAGTGAATTAAAGCCATTGCATAAATCAAAGATGCATCTTGTCTGGGCTCTTGCTTACAAAACACTCACATGATAATGTGGCCTAGGAAAGAGCAACATAAGTCTCTTAGAGGCAGGAAAGATTCAGATTACCTTTGAGATTAATTAGTGTGATCATCATAAGATTGAAAATCACAAATCTAAGTCAAGGGTTCTTCAATAATACCACAGAGGAACTGGAAATGCAGCTTTCATAGCCCAAATTTTCATAATTATGGTAAATGTTGAATGGAAGCTAAATTTCCTGTGTCAGGATGGAAGCCAGTTGCTTATATAAGAAAATAACCAAAAAGTTTTTGGAGGAAATGACTTCTTTCTCCGTATTCAGACTAAATATCTGTTCCTGGCTCCTGCTGGGTCTCAAAACTACAAGGCACAGATGATTATTGAGTGGGAAACAGGGGTTTCAAGACATTTTCAATATTTCAGAAGCATTTGTGCTTGAGCAGCTCAGAAAATCCCTCAGAATCATCACTATCTAGGAGATCACGATGATCTTGAAGGTCTTTTCCAACCTGGTCTGGTCTATTCTATTCTATTCTATTCTCTATTCTCTATTCTCTATTCCCTCCTCTCCCTCTCCCTCTCCCTCTCCCTCTCCCTCTCCCTCTCCCTCTCCCTCTCCCTCTCCCTCTCCCTCTCCCTCTCCCTCTCCCTCTCCCTCTCCCTCTCCCTCTCCCTCTCCCTCTCCCTCTCCCTCTCCCTCTCCCTCTCCCTCTCCCTCTCCCTCTCCCTCTCCCTCTCCCTCTCCCTCTCCCTCACCGAACCTCTCCTCTCCAAACCTCTCTGAACCTCTCCTCTCCTCACCTCCTCTCTCCTCTCTGAACCTCTCCTCTCCTCACCTCCTCTCTCCTCTCTGAACCTCTCCTCTCCTCTTCTCTCCTCTCCTCTTCTCTCCTCTCCTCTTCTCTCTTCTCTTCTCTTCTCTCCTCTCCTCTCCTCTTCTCTCCTCTCCTCTTCTCTCCTCTCCTCTTCTCTCCTCTCCTCTTCTCTCCTCTCCTCTTCTCTCCTCTCCTCTCCTCTCCTCTCCTCTCCTCTCCTCTCCTCTCCTCTCCTCTTCTCTCCTCTCCTCTTCTCTCCTCTTCTCTTCTCTTTCTATGACTGATGGTGACCTAGACTCGAGTTTCTGATACAAGCTAAAACATGAACTATTATTTCCTCCATGAGAATGTACTACACTGACACACTTCTGTGACCTTTCCACCACCTGAAATTCAGCTTTATTTTCCCATCCCCCTGGAAAAAAAAAGGAGAAAATTAACGAGGTCTACCATGGTTTGTAATATTTTTGTCCCCCCATTCACAAAACATAAGAGATGATGGTGTTCACTTCTGGTTTCTGGAGTGCTTGACAATCATTCATGATCCTTGAATATAGGACATGTATCCTTGATAAATACACTTTGGTTTGTACTGTATCTGTCTTAACTGGAAATGTGATTGGGTTTGGATAGGTCTAGGAAAGGAAAGCTGTGATTGAAGTTTATTAATGTAAGTCCTCTCCAAACAGGTTTGCAGGTACAAATTCCTAACTCAAAACCTACATGACACTTTTCATCAGTACAGGGCAAAAAAGAATTTGTTCTTTCTCCAAGTAATCAAGATAAAGAACCCAGCCAAGAGCATCTCTCATATCTGAGCATCACAATTTCTATTTCATAATTCTACTTTCTTTCATGTCCTCCCCTGCCCAGCTATAGTATATCATTCACATCTGCTCTCAGCAGGTAATCTGGCTTTTTATCAGCTTTAGACCAAATTTCTTGGGTAATCAATCCATCTTTTTGCTGTGTTTCAGATACAAACACATCCCTCAGCTTCTGAAAGAGCAATGTTAAGGATGGTGCTTGTGCTCTCTTTCATTTATCCCTTGTCATTTGAAGTTGGAATAACAGGAGCTGAGCAGAGCAGTGCTATTGGCAACAGCAGTCAGAATAAGGCCTTTTCTGTCTCTCAAGATGTGTTGAGTATTTACAGTACATCCAGTACATCAGAAAAACTGTGGCCAAGGTGAAAATTCAAACAGATGTCAAAAGAGGATATGATAGAATAACAGAAATTGTGCAGTGGCAGGCATGGATGGACCTTGCTCTGCCTGCACTTGCCTCAGGACCTGAAGCGTTGTGAGCCACATCCTGTGAGCTGGCAGGACAGAGGTCAGAAAGAGCCTAGAGGTGCACTGCTCTTTTGCTTATAAACCCTATTCAGTCTTGGTATTTAGGGGTTTCTGTTGATTTGGGAGTCCCTCCAACATACTTCTTGGCAATCTAAGTACAGTTTCTTTAAGCTGTTGAGGCTTCTATAGCAGCTTCTGAGGGAAAACAATACTGAATCTGCTGTACCAAGAGTTTGGTGAAAGGTGGACTTTACAGCTTTGACACTCACCATCACCTAGGAAAGCCCAGTGATTGCAAAGAGGACCAGATGCTGGAAACATTACTTTTTCACTAATCCTAGGCATTAAATGGTTTTTAATTATTTATTTTGGGGAACAAATTAGTTTCATTCTCAAAAGGAGAATAAGTGATAGAAAACCTGGAAGAGATTTGAAATCAGAATCTTTATCTACTGCACACTGCCAATAGCATTTCAGTAACTTCACATTTAAAATTTCCCTTTCTGATCTGTGTTATCCAAATGTACTAACACTTTGGAATGAAAGGACTTTCCATTTTAAGAACAGGGATGAGGCAGAGGTCAGTGCCCAAACCCATAATGCAATTACCTGAGGCAGTGCTTATTCACTTTTTGAGCCAGTGACCTTCAATTTCTGTCCTGCATCAGGACATGCTCTCCAAAGGAAAGGCAGAGTCCTGCTTCTTCTTGTTTCCTTTCCAGCTCCATTCATACCAGCTGCCTGGGCTGGGCAGCCTTTTCTGGGGAGTAAGCACTCTGAATTTTAATTCCTCTGTCTTTTGCCCTCAAATGCCAGCCTAAGCCAGAGGCTTACTACTGCCACCTCTAACAGACATGTTTCACAACAAAAGTGACATCTATAACTACATTTTTAGAAGGTTCACTCTGATAAAGGGAAGCTAGGGAATGAGATTTGAAACGGACTTAAATATGATCTCGGCTCAGCTCCATCAGGACTGCAGCAGTCATCTGTAAATGCAAGTAGCCCTTCTTCTTCAGACACTTCAGTCCTTTTGGCAACATTTTGACGGGTTTTCACAGTCTCCATTGCAGACAGAGGCAATGATTAATCACGATCCCAGGCTAAACCTTTGGGGTGATTTTATTCTAGCTCCAGAGTCTGAATACTGGTCACACAGCTCAGCTTACTCTGGGGAACCCATTTCAGATGGTTTAAACTGGGTGTAAAGTT